>NC_056729.1:1037478386-1037540886 GCF_019279795.1 Protopterus annectens
TGTATGGATCTAAGCCCTGGTTTGTAGCCCAAAAAGAAAACCTTTTCCATTTGCTGGAATATAGTTTCTGAGTGGAAGGTTTATGGGATGAAATTAAAATGTGCTTGACCGCAGGGTATAGGGGACTACACCTGGCTATTTGTGGAACTGGAGCAGCCATGATGTCAATTTGAGGGAGTGGAGTGGATAGAGGGTGGAACTGTCCCGAATGATGAATCAGGAGATCTGGAGATGGGTCCAGAATCCATGGTTCCTCCAAAAGGTAGGGCCACGGGAAGGGGAAACCAAACTTGTTGAGGCCAGTAAGGAGCAATGAGGGTCACAGAACTCCTCCACTGTCTTGCTTTCTGAACTAGTTTCAGGATGAGTGGAAAGGAGGAAAGGCATAAAGAAGTCCCGGGGGCCAATCGTGAAATAGAGCATCCCTGGCTGACATCCCAGGACAGGGAATGAGGGCAAAGTAGCTGCTGCATTTGGTGTTCAGGTGAGTGGCAAATAGGTCGCAGCAAGGCTGGCCCCATCTGTGAAAGATCTCTTTCACAACCATTGGATTCAGGGACCACTCGTGAGGCATTAGAATTGCTCGGTTGAGTTTGTCTGCTATTACGTTGGATTTTCCCGGGATATGCATTGCTATCAGGAAGCGTTGAGTATCTATTGTCCATTTCCAAACTCTTAAGGCCTCTCAGCAAAGTGGGTAAGACTTAGTTCCGCTTGCTTGTTTATGTACCACACGACAGACATGTTGTCTGACTGAATCGCAATCGTCCTGGTGGGAAGGGAGCTGTAAAGTGCTTGCAACGCATATAGCACCGCTCTCATCTCAAGAACATTGATGTACAAGTGGTTCTGCCAAGTACCTTGGACTGTCATTCCCAGATAATGCCCCCCCACCCTATCTGGGAAGTGTCAGTAGTCAAAACTGCTTTCTCTTGGGAAGGAACAAGTGGATGACCTAGGATAAGTTGTTTTGTGTGCAACTACCATGTCAGATCCTTTTTGCATGCGTTTGTTATTAAAATCTGGTGAGACAATGGAAGGTCTTGCATTGACCATTGGGCAAATAACAGTCACTGAAGTATCCTCATGTGTAGGCGAGCAAGAGGAACTAATAGGATGGCGGAAGCCATAGTCCCTAAGACTTGAAGGACTACTCTGGCCTGAATTTTTCTCTGTTTAGCAATGATCTGACTTGACTGCATAGAGACTCCACTCTTTGCTGTGTTAGCCTTACTGACATGGTGGTAGTGTCTATTTCTGAGCCTAAATATACAATGTGCTGTGAGGGAGATAAGACTGACTTTTGTAGGTTGACAGTGATGCCTAGACTGCCGCACAAGGATAGAGTCTTGTTCCTGGTTCTGATGAGTTGATGCTTGTTGGTAGCAGTGAGGAACCAGTCGTCTAGGTACGGAAACACCTGGAATCCTTGATGTCTCAGGTGAGCCGTTACCACTGCCATGCATTTGGTAAACACTCTGGGGCTGTAGTGAGACCAAAGGACAGTGTTCTGAACTGAAAATGACTGACTCCCAGCCAGAAGCGTAAGTGTCTCCTGCAGCGCCTGTCCATTTTGATGTGGTAGTATGCATCCTGGAGATCAATTGAGCGCATTCAGTTGTCTTTCCCGATAAAGGGAAATATCGACTGCAGAGTGTCCATTTGGAACTTCGATTTCTTTACATGCTTGTTGAGCCTGCTGAGATCTAGAAAGTCCCCTGTCCTTTTTGGAATGAAAAGGAATCAAGAGAAAGTTCCGGATCCTACTTGCTCTACGGGGACTTCTTGGATGACTCTTTTTTGCAGCAACGAGATGACCTCTGATGTTGCACGGTCTAGTTTTATGGGTGGTACGTCTGGTAGAGACCGGATTGTTGGGGGTTCAGAAACAAAGGGGATCAGGTAATCTCTGGATATTATGGTGTGTACCCAACAATCTTGTGTAACAGTTAGCCAGGCACTTGGGTACAGTGACAGATGACCCCCGACTACCTCCAGAGATGGACAGGCAGGCAACCCTTTAGGGGCGATGGAAGGGATGATCAGAGAAAGTGTCTCTTGTCTCCCTGATGCCTAGGACCTCCTCTGCTGCTAGGGCAGCGTCTTCCATTATATCCTCCCCCTCTGCCTCTGGGGGAGGGTTGACCTTGTGCCTGAGGGAAACCTTTTTGGGATTTATGGAACCACATTTTCCCTCCTGTATTACCTTTGGGATAGGGTCTGAATGGGAGAGAGAAATGGACTCCGACAGCAGATAAGGTTTTCCCTTCCTGCTCGCACCTAGTCAAAGTCTCTTTCACTTGGGGTCCAAAAAGAGATGAACCATCAAGGGGGAAGTTAGTGAAAGAAGACTTGAAGGATTCCGTAAAATTACAAAGACGCACCCACGAATGTTTCCTGAGGAATATTCCTGCTGCAGCTGCCCTACTCGCTCAATCTGCCGCGTATGAGATCAGCCTCATGGAGGAGTTAGCTATAGAAGTAAGGGTGGAGAGCTGCGCAGAAACCTTATCCATGGAACCCAGAGCTACTGAACCCTGGAGGGTGTCTCCTAACTCTTTCAGAAGATCTCTCTGAAGACGAGTAAAATGAGTCAGGTAATTCAGCGATCTTAGTGTAAATGCCACTGAAGAAAAAGTACGCTTCCCGTACCTATCCATCATCCTGGATTCCTTGTTAGGAGGATGGATATTAGAAGATATCTCAGATAATTCTTTCTTGGTGGCTTTTGCTACCACCATAGCATCAACGGGAACTCTCTTACTAAGAAAAGACTTGTCCTCAGGTGCTGTCATAAACTTATTTGGCCTCTTGGGGATGGGCTCCACTGAATCTGGAGAGGTCCATGCTTTCCGTGATATGACCCAGAAAAGTTGGTCATAAGGCGGTGTCACCCAGGAGGTGGAAGGTCGGGAACCAAAGGCCTCAAGATACACTGATTCATCCTCAGTAGGGTTAGAGGTCTTCCAATCACCCCTCTGTCTAAGGATTTCTAGGATGTCAGAAAAAGAGACATCCTCAGAGGGGGATCTAGGGGACCCTTCTGATTCCTCTAAATCAGTGTCAGAGGTGACAGACTCAGGTGAGTAGACATGTTTCCTCTTACAAAGCCTCTTCTGAGGGAGCTCTCCAGTGGGATAATCTGGGGAGGTCTCGGAAGAGGGGGCACCCCCAATGGGGGATACTTGGGCCTCTCGTTCCCTATGCTGTGGGGGTGGCAGGGGGGAAGAGGTTGCTGCCTGCTACTGGTGGGATACAGGTTCCAATGGAATGGCTTTAGCAGAGGATAAAGCCTTCTCTATAGCTTCGAAAGCCCCCCACCCTCTCCGAAGAAGACCTCCGCTCCGAGGGGATGGATAGTCGACTCCTAACAAGAGGGAATGGCTACGAAGCAGAAGTGGGAGCCGAGCTGAGTTGAGCCGAGACTCCAAGAGGGAGGGTCGGTTCCGATAAGAACCCAGGGTGACTGTCCCCCTCAGAGTCGACACGAGAGCATCAGCTCCCAGATCCCTCAGCTCCAGACTGAGCCATCAAGGATAGAGTAATTGGCTCAGAGGAAGCAGGTTGAATCTCTGAAGCCGACGGGTCCAAGACAGAGGAACCTGAAGTAATAGGCTCCGAGAGCGAAGCAGTTGGAGGAGGAACAGTTGTCGGTAAGGGGGTCGGCTCTGAGACCTTTGGGTCCGGAGGGACCAATTTTCTTGCCAGAGCTGGATCCGAAAGCAACTTCTTCACCACCCTCTTGATGTCCTCATCTGATAAAGTCCTGGAGGTTCTGGTGGAGACAGAAGGAGAGCCCCTTCTCTCCAAAACAGGAGATCTCAAGGTGAGAGACACAACCTCGATTTCAGGTAAAATTTTCGGTACCGAATGTTGTCTCGGAGCCAAGGAAACCGATGGCACCAAAATGGATGAAGCTGAGTCAGAACTGGAACTTCTTGGCTCCGATGCTTTAATCTCTTTAGTTGACTCTGAAGCCGGGTCTGATGATTTTCTCTTAGAGGATTTTGGAGCTGCCTGACCAAGTTCCAGCTGTTCCTGGAAGTCATGAGACCACTATCTGTGAGTTTCCTCTTTCTCTCATTTAAAACTCTAGTGCTAAATGCGTGACAAAATGTGCAGGGTTCCTGCAAATGGGCTTCACCAAGGCAATACACGCAACTGGTGTGGCTGTCTGTAAGAGACATTTTCTGTGCACACCTATCACACTTTTTAAACCCCAAAAGGCGATGATCTTTATGCTCCCTATCCTTATCTTTTGACATTTTGAGTATCAGGAAAGAAGTTAGACAACAATACTAAAAGTATTAACTACAACAATAAAGAGAGGAAAAAAGAAGAAGATAAAAAAAAAAAAAAAAAAAAAAAAAAAAAAGCTAACAGTCACACACACAGGGAGGAAAGGCCCTCTAACTTAAACAGGCCATACATACCTATGGGGGAATAGAGGTCGAGAACTTTCAAAACAGTCACACAAGACACAAGAAACTATATATATATATATATATATATATATATATATATATATATATATATATATATATATCTAAAAGGATAGAAAAATTAGGAAAAAGACTAAATTTAGCAAAAAAGCCACGGTGGTGCAGCGGTTAGCATTGCCGCCTCACAGCAAGAGGTTCTCCGGTTCAATTCTCGGCTGGGGTGCCTCCTGTGCGGAGTCTGCATGTCCTCCCTGTGGTCGTGTGTATTTCCGCCGGGTGCTCTGGTTTCCTCCCATATCCCAAAGACATGCAGTAGGTGGATTGGACACTCTAAATTGGCCCTAGGTGTGAGTGTGTGCACGTGTATGCCTTCTGTGGAAGGTTGTGCGCCGGGCTGGCAACTCAACACCGTAAAACTCCACTGCCAATCATGAGCGGACAGATGATCCACTGTGGCAACCCCTAACCAGGAAAAGCCGAAGAAGAAGAAGAAGACTTAGCCAACGAGCCAGTAAAACACAAACTCGAAGCTTTCGAGGCAAACGAGGTCTGGGATAGAGGCTAACCTCGAGCCAGTAGAAGTTCTCGAGCTTTAGTATCAGCCGAGTCAAAGCCAAATATCGGCTCCGAACCGATCCAGGAAAAATTACGGTGAGATAAAACTACATAACATCATAGCTTGCACTCTACATTTACTCAGAAAATAAAATTGAAAAATAATAAACAAAGCATAGACTGCATATTAAAAGTATCTTCATGCACTGCACAGAAAAGTATGCATATACCCCCACAAAACATCCATATAAGTGAACTCCTAGAAATGAAAGAGACTTTAGTATGGAAACAAATGAAGAAAAGTATAGAAAGTAAAACACTGACCACAGCCAACCAATCAAAAAGCACAGTTCTGGCAAAAACAAACCTGATTCTGCTTTGCTAACTAAAATAAGCTAAAGGTAACACAAATTGTACTGTAAAACTGACAAATCTTGTCACAAGTATCACAGCACTAGTCAAATACTTCAAGAAATGAATTAATGTTACAGAATATAAAAGATTAAAAAATACTTTATAACTAGAGTGGAAAACTACTTACAAATATTTCATTCCTAAAACTGTGTGCAAGGAACCTATAGCCCTATTCACTAGAAACTCTAAACAGGATTCATGAACATAGTGCCCCATGACATTGGGCTGCTACACATAAAATATCATGCTATGCCACAGTCTGGAGAAATTCATAAACACTTGTGCTTCTAGTGGTAGATCCTTGTATGCCTTATCCTACTGTGCAGTGGACAAAGAAAATATGCAACAGTCGATACAAGTATTATTTTTTAAACAAGAAACATCTTTATTGAGTTATCATTTATGACAAAGGCGATCATACATTTACATAATTGAAAATAAATCATACTGAAAGTTTTTTCAGTTGCAAACATTATACGTCACATATAATCTAATCTACAAAGTCATTGCCATGTGAACATTATAGAGCTCATTCAATTATTGTCTTCCCTTAAAGCTCATTCCTCCTCCAAAACATTATTCTGCATATGTTGTTCCCACAGTTCCTATTTTTATATGTAATTTGCTCCTAGCCCTTTCTGAAGAACCCACTTCCAGTTATTTTATCTTTTTTTTCGTCTTTTCCCGGTTAGGGGTCACCACAGCGGAACTCCGGTCCGCTAATGATTGGCAGTAAATTTTTATGGTGCCAAGTTGCCAGCCCGATGCCCAACCTTCAGCGAAGGCACGCCCACTCACGCATGTCTTTCGGAGGCCACTCGACCGTGGGGAGGACATGCAGACTCCACACAGAAGGCACTCCAGCCGTGAATCGAACAGGAGAACCTCTTGCTGTGAGGCAACAACACTACCGCTGTACCACCGCGGCTATACTTTCAGTTATTTTATCTCTTTTACTATATTCACTACTTCTAGTATGGTTGGTTTAGACTTTGATTTAAATTTCCCAGGAACTGTTTTTTGGCAGCTACCAGAATTAAACTCAGCAAGGTCTTGCTATGTCTAGGAAATTCTGATTCTGTATCACAGCTCAAAAAAATAATTTCCATAGTTACACCTATTTGCTAACCCAGTATTTCTGACAGAGTAGTCTACAGGAAATTTTAAAAGTTTTCTGACTTATTACACTCCCAAAAATATGTTCCTAATTATCTTTTTCTTCTACATCACACCTCCAACATTTGTAATCTACCAGAGGAAAAGTTCTTTGGAGTTGCTTGAGGTATAAAAATACCTATGTAAACACTTTCAAGCAAAACCCCTAAATCTGCTATACTTTGTTGCATATGTGGGAGCTATACATCTACACTCCCATTGCTTCTTTGTGAATTGCTTATCCAGTCTCTCTTCCCAATCCTTTCTAACCTCCTCTGATTGATTCTTACAGTTATCATGCAATATTTTATATGACCTACTAATTATCCCCTTTTCAAGCCGCTGCTGTTCTACATTCTCCTAAATACTCTACCAGTACTGGTCTTTCACTTAGGATCCCTCTATTCCTTTCTCTTTGTATATACTCCGATACCAATCACTGATAGGGAAGGCAATTTCTAGCCTGCAGTCCAAACATCTTGGGCTCTTCCCATTCGATTACTTTTCCTTCTTTAATTATTTGCTTCTAATAGATTGGTTCCTTTGACAGTTTTCTCCAGTAAATTCCAGCCTTCTCTAGCCTATTCTCTGTACTCCTAGTTGCAGTCATCCCTATTGACAGAATCAACTTTTTCCATTCCCGTGTTGGCTTAGTTCTTAGAATACTTTCTGCTACTTTATGAATATAATACTCTGTATGGTTACTGTTATTCTCCGTAAGGATCTGAATCCAAAGTCCCAGTATCTCCTTATTTCTTGACCTTTCCCATTTCATCATCATCATCCATTTCCACTTTGAAGTATAACTTTCTGCTTGTGCTACGTATAGGAGTCTTAACTGTGTCACTCTGAAATGCCTTGTCAAATCAGGTAATTCCAAACCAACTTGTTCTATTGGAAGATAGAGAGGATTGTGGATTAAAATCATTCAACTCTTTATTAATTTTTATCCACATTACTGCAAGTAATACCGACAGAAAATATAATACCCACAAAAATTTTATTATACTCATCACCGACATAATCACTCTCCTAATATTTCCTTTAATTCACAATTTTACCCTGTCACACCACAGTATAGTCTGCATTTCTCTAACTGACTATACTCAATATCTTAACTTTTCTCTATCGCCATAATAAAGGACCACCCTTCCTGAAATCTCACCATGCCATTTCTACTCTCATCTATTTTCCCCTCATCTTCTTCCCTTCTCCTTTATTCAATTATAATCTCCCCTTAACTAATCCACAGTCCTCTCTATCTACCATGTTATCCTTTTGCACCTTCACATCTCACTATACATTTTATGTCACCTTACTATCTACTCTCACACTTTATTCATACTCACACCACTAGCCATCCTACCTATACTCAATCTAAACCCTCCTTCATACCCATTTCCTTACATTTATTTAATGTCCAACCTATTCACCTTTTCAAATACAAAACATCTAAGAATTCAGTTCACTTTGCCGTAACCTGGAATAAATTCATAAATTTTATTAAAAAAAAACACTAACTAATCATAATCCTCTCTTCTCTAAATCACTTTTTGTGGTGACATCCATAACAATCCCAGCCCATCAACCTCATCCATTCCACCATTCTCTACCCCTAACTCCTAAACAACACCCACAAAACCCTTCTTTACTTCCATTAACATTTGTAGTATTCTAAACTATGTTATCAGACTTTCAAGCATGGTTTCTTCTATACTCACCATTTATAACTTCATTACTGAAACATGGCTAAAACCTCTTATAAAAGATTTTGAATTTCTATCCTGTCATTACAATGTATTTCAATGTGACAGACTACACAAAAACTATCTATGTTTCTCACCTCTCAGAACTAACATACCAACCTTACAAAATGCAGAACTTCTTATCTCTCTTCTCAATGTTAATAAACATAAGAAGGTTTGTATAGTTGCCCTCTACATACCACCAGATATTAGCTTATTAGAAGAAATTCTTTGTTGGATAACTACAAACATTAGTACTGAAACCATTATCTTAGGTGACATTAACACTGACTGGTTATTTGTGACATCTAACACCCCAACTGCTAGTCTTGTATGCGTTCAAACAGCCGATCTCTTCCCCTGCTGAACTCAACATAGCGAATGATAAAA
Organism: Protopterus annectens; assembly: GCF_019279795.1. Lineage (NCBI taxonomy): Eukaryota > Metazoa > Chordata > Ceratodontiformes > Protopteridae > Protopterus > Protopterus annectens. The sequence goes on from NC_056729.1 coordinate 1,037,487,088, forward strand.
ATTATACTCTTGACTAGATACTTGTCTCTGACCCTGGCAAGTATGCTACCTCAGGGGTACTACCCGATTCCCTTAGTGACCATCACATTATGTTCACCAATAGAGAAATAACCCACCAGCTAAAAAAAACATCAGAACAGAACTACCCAAAATCTTTCTTTCATCTTAATCTACTAAAATCCATCAACTGGTCTTCATTCAAAACCCTACCCTTAGATGAAGCTGTCAACAAGTTCATAATACTTTGAATTCCCTTAACCCTGCCAGAAATACTGAAACCCCCGGCTGTCTCAGAAGAAAAATAATTCTCATGCAAAAACATCATAAAGCATGGAAACAATGACACAAAGATAAAACCATCAAATCTTACATCTATACAAGGAGTTGCACAACCTCACCAAGAAGCAAATTCACCTAAACAAACAAAAAAAAAAGTATTACTCTGACCCACAAGACAATCATAAAAAAATAAATAAATTCAAAAAATTCTGGAGCTCAGTTAAGAAAATTTTTCAACCTGGCACTCCTTCCTCAACAAACTCCTATCTGGACTTATCCCCCTCATGAACAGCTACCACAATTAACACTTGACACTTTTTCATTGACATCATAGCCTCTCTCTCCAACCATTTAATCTAACTCAAAACTCTACTAGTCCTGACATCCATGCCTTCACTCTCCAACATGTTTCTACATCATATGTTAAAAGAGTTACTAAAGAAACTTAAAAGCCTGCTCTCTTGAACTTTTCTGACACTATTAATAAGGCTAGAAACAATGGAAAGTTTACCTGTTTATTTTTCTAAATCTCTCAAAAGCCTCTGGCATAGTGTCACATGAGCAACCTCTGACTCAAAAGTCCTGTCTGGGCCTTTCCAAACCAACTCTTCTGTGGTTCTCTAACTACCTATTTGAAAGATATCAATCTGTCAAATGGCTCTCTTCTTTCTCTCCTTTTCTCCTAGTTAAAATGGGTGTTTCTCAAGGCTCTATTCTCAGTCCACAGCTCTTTAACATTTTCATCAACAACCTATATGCCTTCTCTCAGTAAGCTTGCCTTTTTCAGTATGCTGTTGACTAAGCTTTCATCTACCCATCTGGCAGTCCATTACAACTACAGTTCAAGACACAAAATGCCTTCAGCTCAGTTGAACTGCAAATAACAAAATTCCACTCCTAGAGCCAATAACCTACGACCGCAGTTGAAGAAACAAATTTATTAATCCACAGGTCACAAGTGTAATCCACAAAGAGTCACTGTGTAAATCACTATTGCAGTCTTTACCTGTGGGTTATCCCTGCTGTGGTAGCCCTCGGCCGGCCCAAATACCAGAGTCAATGTTTTTCTGCATCAGTTGCTGTCGCATGCTGCCTGATGTCAGGTTGTCAATGCTATAAAGGAGAGCAGCCGATGCCATTACATAAGTTTTTCTTGCCCTAACCCATCAGAGGCCCAAGTAAATATGGTAAAGTGGTCCTGGTGGCTAAAAGCCACATTTTGAAACTTATGTCTCCCTAAAAAAAAAGAAGATATAAGGGGGAAGGAGAGTGGGAAACCAGGACAGCAACAGTGAATACACTCGAACATGTACATTTATGGTAAGTGTACACAACTGTACTATGTTCTTCATGTTTCACTGTTGCGGCCATCACCAGTGGGAGGATTCTCAAAGCTGAGGATAGGGGTGGTAAGCTTAGTAAGAGACCTAGGAATGGGTCAACATGCCCTGCAGAACTGCAGATGCAAACCCTGCTCTAGCCTTAGAAAATAGAGGTAGGTGGTAATGCTTGGTAAAGGTTTGGACAGAAGTCCAGGTGGCAGCTTCCAAGATGTCCCTGGTGGGAACTCCTCTGAGGAATGCTGTGGAAGTGGAGGCTGCCCTAGTGGAATGAGCTCTAATAGACTTGGGGGGGGGGTTCCATGCAGTCTGTAGCAGAAATGGATACAGTGTGATATCCATTTGGAAATGGCTTGTTTGGAAATGGGCTTCCCCTCTACCCCTGGAGCAAACCTGGCAAGTAGTTGGTCCGTTTTCCTGAAGGGTTTGGTATGGTCCAGATAGTATCTGAGCTATCTGTGTATGTCTAGTGAGTGCAGAATTCTCTCCCCTTTGTTTTGAGGGTTAGGAAAGAAGGTGGGTAGATGTATGGCCTGATTGAGAGTGACATTAGATACCACCTTGGGCATAAAGGAGGGATTAGTCCTCAGGGAGACCCTGTCTGCATGGAAGATGATGAAGGGTTCAATGGCCATCAGTGCCTGAAGTTCTGAAACTCTCCTGGCTGAGGTGATAGCTAGGAGAAAAGCAGTCTTCCAGTTGAGGAATCTTAGTTCTGCTGAAGCAGCAGGTTCGAAGGGTGGTAAAATAAGTTTTTCCAAAACATAATTCAGGTCCCAGGCTGGAGAGGGTGACCTTCTGGGAGGTCTGATATTAGAAGCCCCTCTGAGGAATTGTTTAATCAAAGGATGGGAGAATAGGGGCTGTTCTGTATCAAAATGAGCTGAGATGGCTGAAGCATGGATTTTAATAGAGTAAAAGGAGAGGCCACTATTAAGTAGCTCTGCTAGGTAGTCCAGGATAAGAGGGATGGAAGGTTGTGAGGTATTGCCCCCTCTGGACTGGCTCCAGGAGCAAAATCTTTTACATTTTCCTGCATAAGATTTTCTGGTGCTGGGCCTTCTGGCTTCTCTTATAATGTCTAGGACCTGTTTGCTTAACAGGGGCCCCTTGTTTGCCTTTAGAGTATTAGCCATGCTGATAGTTTGAGAGTCTGCAAGTCTGGATGCAGCATCCCCCCCCAACCTGAGTTAAGAGGTCTGAGATCAGAGGAAGCTGCCTGGGAGGCTGTAAGATCAGGCTGTGCAGTAAGGGGTACCAATGTTGTCTGGGCCAGTCTGGAGCAATGAGGATGGCTTTCAGTCTCTCCTCCCTTATTTTGATCAGTACCTTTGGAATAAGAGGCAGAGGAGGGAATGCGTACACAAAGAAGGTGTTCTAGGGGAAGGTCAATGTATCCACCTTCCACGCTACATGGTGATACTCCCTGGTACAGAATTTTTTAGCTGATGGTTGAGGTGTGAAGCAAAGAGATCCACCTCCGGAGTCCCCCACTCCTGAGTGATCTGTAAAAAGATTTCTCTGTGGAGCTGCCTTTCGTGGGGTTCCAGTAAGTTTCTGCTTAAGTGGTCTACCAGGGTGTTGTAGATCCCTGACAGGTATTAGGCTATCAGGTGTAGTCCCATGGAAGAGGCTGTCAGCCATAGGTTCATGGCTAGCCTGCACAGAGGGTAAGATTGGGTCCCTCCCTGTTTGTTGATGTATCACATTACTGTGGTGTTGTCTGTTTTGATAAGGAGAGTCCCTGGCTTGAGATGGGGTTTGAAGGAAGCCAGAGCCTTTTGTATGACCATCATTTCCTTCAGGTTGATGTGTAAGGGAAGGTGCTGTGCATCCCAAAGATCTTGGGTGCTCCTGCCTTCTAAGATGAGCACCCCAAGCTGTGTCTGAGGCATCTGAGGTAATGGTCTGCCCAGTTGGGCAAAGGGTGAAGGAAAGACCCTTGTTCTGAGCACAGGCCCTTGCCCACCAGAGAAACTCAGCCTTTATACAGAGGATCAGAGGAAGAGAGGTCTCTAGAGGCAGAGAGTGCTGACACTAAAGGTTCTTTAGGTACCACTGAAGTTTTCTCATGTGAAGCCTGGCCAGAGGAATTAGAAGGATGCAAGATGCCATGTATCCCAAGGCTTGGAGGAACTTCCTGGCAGTGAGGTGAGTTCTGGAAGCCAGCTGGGTGAAAGAGAGAGGCAAGAAGCTCTGTTTTTCTGGGATAGGAAGGCCATTTGGGATGCTGTGTCCAGCAGTGCTCCCAAGAAAATGATCTTCCTGGAGGGTGCTTGCTTTGATTTCTTCTCATTGATGGTATACCGTAAGGAGGTTAGGAGGGTTTTGACAAAGAGGAGGTCCTTGAGGAGCTTTTCTTTGCAGTCTGCCTGAATGAGGCAGTCATCCAGATAAGGATAAATTTGTATATTTTTCTGCCTGCAGAAGGCTATGGCCAGGGCTAAGCATTTGGTATATACCCTGGAAGCAGCAGATAAGCCAAAGGGTAGCACAGAGAACTGAAAGTGCTGTGAGCCTGCTCTGAAGCAAAGGAATTTCCTGCAGGATTCCCTTATGGGGATGTGGAGGTAGGCATCTTTTCGATCTAGGGTTACTAACCAGGCATTTTTTGTCAGCATAGGCAGCAGCTGCTGTAAGGTTAGCATTTTAAATTTGGGGACCACCAGGAAGGTGTTCAGAATGGATAGATCCAGGATGGGGCACCAAGTGCCCTCTTTTCTGGGAACCAGGAATAGTCTGGAATAAAAGCCTTTGCCTGTTTGATCTGATGGGACAGGTTTTATTGCCCCTTGGGATATGAGAGTTTGGACTTGTTTCAATGCCTCTGCCCACTGATTTGGAGGTAAGTCTGGCTACCCTCTTACAATTGGAAGTTCGTTGAAAGAGAATTTGTATCCCTGAAAAATGATCTTTAAGACCCATTGGTTCTTTGTCACAGAGAGCCAATTTTCATTGCAGAGGAAGAGCCTTCCTCCTAGTTTTTGGTGAGCGAAAAGAGGGCAGATGGGGGAGTGGGAGTCATTGAGAATTTTTGCCATACAGGGACGGCTTAGAAATCCCTGCCTTTGAAGTGGGAGTGGTCCACTGTTTGGTTCTCTGCTGTCCCTGGGGTGGGAGTATGGGTGGTCTGTCCCTGCGGGGCTTACCTTGCCCCTGTCTGCTAGGTGCAGGAAAGGACTAGTGTTTTGAGGGAAAATTCCTGCTGAACCTAGGAGGTTGTACCTGAAGGAAATCTTTTACTGTTTGCATAGATTTTGCTTTGTCTTCCATCTTTTTAAGCAGCTCTTCTGCTTTTTTCTCCAAACAAGCGGTTCTTATCCAAGGGTGCAGCAAGTAATTTAGATTTGACATGATCAGGGAGAGGTTGTTCCTTCAACCATGCAAGTCTTCTAATGACAGATCCTGATACTGCTACTCTGCTAGAGGCTTCTAGGGCATCATATCCACAGTGTAATGACTGTTTAGCCACTTGACAAGTAGAGTGCCATAAATCTGCTAACTCTTTCGAATTGCCACAGTCAGGAAAGGTAGAAATTTTTGTTTTAACAGTTCCAAAGTGTGTTGTTGATATTTTAACACGTGGAACTGACAGTTGAGAGCTCTAATAGCGAAGGTAGCAGAGGTGTATACTTTTTTACCCCATCTGTCCAGAGCTCTAGAGTCCTTGTCAGAAGGAGTAGGATTCTTTGTAGAACTAGCCTTAGCTCCTTTTGGTCCCTGTGTAATGACCTTCAGGTCTGCACCAGGATTTCTGTACAGGTATTTGTGAGAATCTGGTACTCTGTAATACCTGTCAGGTTTTCTGGGAGCAGGTGGGAAGGCGTCAGGGGCTAAGCTGGATTCATGGAAAACATCATCCACCACTTCTAAAATAAGGATGGCCAGGGATCTGTGCTGGGGCAGGTCTAGAAACTCTCTTAGTATTTTCTTAGACTGAGGGAAGTCCTGGGATTCCCAGTGGAAATGTTCCCTGAGGGTGTGAAGGGTTTCCCCAAAGGAAAGATCTTCTGGTGGGGAGGCAGAGGGAATGGATTCCTCTGCATCTGAATCCTCATAAGCAGTCAGAGATTGTTGTTCCTCTTCAAACTCTGAATAATCAGATTCTTCAGAATCTTGTTCTGTGAGTATATCAGGAGAAAGGTTTCTTTTCCTTTTAGAAGTTGTGGCTTGACTACCCCTGATAAGGGAGATAAGATCCTCTGACATTTTAAGCATTTGAGTTTGGGAAGGAGGAGCAAGAGTAACATGGTTACTAGAGGTAGTTTTCCTGGGAATAGCCTTGCCTCTAGGCTGAAATGAATCCATCGGTCTGAGAGGAATGGTAGTTGGAAGAGAAGACGTCATTTTTTGTCTGGAATTGGTAGTGTGAAAGGCCTTCTCAGAAGCCGGTGCCTGCTTCGTAGCTCCGGACCCAACTGAAGCAGAGACAACCAAAGGCTTGAAAGATGAAGAAGATATCTGCGGCAAAAGGGTCTTGGGAGAGGCCTGCTAAGGTATTGAATCAGGCATCAGGGGCTGTGAAAGCACCTCACTGAAATCTGGAGAACTGTCGACCTGCTTAGTGGTAGCATCGTCGGAAGGCTTGGCCTTGTCTACTCTGTCTCTGTCTTTATCCTTACGTTTCTTCTGAATGTCTACGGATGGTTGGCAGACAGACGCCATTTTGGAATCCAAAGAAGGAAGACGAAAATCCCTGGCTACAATAAGAGCTCTAAGACGAATGTTTCTCGCATTAAAGAGGGCACAGAACTGGCAATGGGGGACGTCGTGATCTGGGCCTAAACAAGTGATGCAGTATGAGTGGAAGTCTCAGTGTGGTATTTGCTTTCCACAGTTGAGACAATTGTTAACTTTTTGGGACGTTGGTTAGTGCAAGAAAAAAAGGATCCCAACGGGGTACTTAGCTTTAGACGTTTTCAGCTGTAAATCAAAACTCTGGTAGCGACTGACCGGCACACTTGCAAACTGCTTCTGCTATGGGCTCCACGGCAAGAAAGACTGATGTAATGGCGTCGGCTGCTCTCCTTTATAGCATTGATGACCTGACATCAGGCAGCATGCGACAGCAGCCGACGCAGAAAACATTGACTCTGGTATTCGGGCCGGCCGAGGGCTACCACAGCAGGGATAACTCACAGGTGATGACTGCAAAAGTGAAACATGAAGAACATAATTTCTTTACTCCTTCTAGTATAATCACCCTAGCTAACTGTTAGAAAAATATGTATTTGAACATGTATAAAGTGCTAGTTTAAAAGCAAATAGTATATAATGCATTTTATTCTATTTACAATATGGCAATAAGAATGATTTTACATGTAATTGCTTGAAGCTTTGGAGCTGCAGTGTATTTGAACTCTGACCCTGGCAGTAGCCAGCTCAGCAAGCTTATGTTTTTCACTAATGATTATCTGCTGGGTCAGGAAATTAAATGTATAAAGCATTGAATATTCTTATTCCTTCCTCTGAGATAATTGGCCTTGTGAATATTATCAAAGATAAGACACAGCTGCTAAAGTAAAGTTGCAAGAAGAACAAAGAAGTATTTACAAGACTAAACCAACTATTGTATTCGAGCAGGTCTGAAACCTTGAAAGAGTAACATTTACAGAAAGACATTATAACGAACCAGGTGCTTTGCAAGGCTGTATTATTCCCATGGAAAAACTTTTAAAATGTATAACATCAGCTTTTTCTTATGAATAGAATATTGTAGACCATAGTGATGTAGGTGCCCTGTGACTAACCACGTCAGTAAGGTGGGCACAGCTTGAATGTAAGACTATATAAAATTGTGTATTTCCTGCATCATGTCAGACAAAACTCTGTACTTGTATGTTTTTTTGCCTCCTGGTGTACACTAGTAAACTTTTGCATCTGAGCCTTTTGTGTTGTTATCATTTGTTTTTATTTAACAGTTTGGTCCTCCTTGAACCGGAATTCGCTTGGTAAGCGGCAGATCAGAGTGTATCGGTGGTCGAATACTGGAGAAGTTACGAAACGGTTCTTCTTGAAACACAAAGACCTCCGACTGAATTGTCGTTTTGAGAGGCTGGCCACTTTCTGATCTGCGGCGGCGGTCTCGAACTGGTCGACCCAGGAGGCTCAGGTAGGAAGATATTTGCCTTTTTCTGTTTTAGATCAGGGACTAGGTTACAGTAAATGTCATTGTCAGAGATTTGTTATACAGATCAGGGACAAAAGAAATTACTGTATATTTTGTCAGAGATCAGGAAACAGAATAAGGTAGGCAGTTATTCTAGATAAACTGTGTAAGAAACTGAAATACCACGTGGTGAAAAGGGTTACGTAACATTTTCTTTTAGAATGGGAAATCAGTGCACTAAAAATCGAGATCCGCTAACTGATGACGCAAAATATATGCAATTACAACGGACTGATAATGTAAGGTATTATACAAAATGGGTTAATAAATACGGATTTGATAAATTAAACAAGATTTCATTAGTTAAACTCTTAAAACAGCTTAAATCTGAGGCAGCAGGTCAGGCAAAATAAACAACAGCGATTAGGCATTCCTCAGGCACACAGGTGGATTGAGGAAGTAAACCGAAGGGAACAGAAAACTAAAAATGCAAAAACATTATTTTTAGACAAAGAGGATAATAATACAGTAATAGCGGCCCCTCCCCTCCGCCCCTCCAATGCCTTTTTCAGGATATGAAGCAGGAGGACAAGCTGGTCCACCTCCATGTTATCCTGAAGTTACAAGAGCACTAAAACCATTTGTTAGAGATCCTATTGAAACTAGTTCCCGGACACGTAAAACACTTGGGGACACAGACTTATATCAAATAGGGAGAAACACACTAGAAGAGAGTGAGGAAGAAATCTGTCCACTAATCGAGGTACCAAATCCTCAGGCAGGACAGGAAGGGCAGGACCCAACTCTTCTAGTATATAGACCATGGACACCGGAAGATATTAAGCTACAGAGGGAATCCCTCATCCAAAAGTTAATTACACAAAGTTTTTACAAGATTTGCAAGGTATGAGACTAAGTTACCACTTGAATGGGGAAGAAGTAGAAAAGGTAGTTAGACAGATTGTGGGTCCAGACTGGCACATGATTTGTGGCACCTGGAATCCTCGTAATGCAGAGCTTAAACCACTCCCACATAGTGGCGCAGAATTAGACAACAGAGTGAAAGGTCTTACAGACCGAAGTTCTGAAAAATGGAAACCTAGAGCAGATTGGACTTGCATTAATCAATGCATACAACAAAAGAATGAAACTGTAGATGGGTACTATGGTAGATTATTGGAATGTTTCAATAACCATAGTGGTATGGCTATTCCTGAAAATCAGACACATGATACCTCGTATGAACAGCAACTGAAAAATGCGTTTTTGAAAGGTTGCATTGCACCTATCAGTAGCTTTATTACAAAGCATATGATAGATCATCGAACAAGTAAACTACAAGCCTTACTTGAATATGCCAGACATGCTGAAAGACACTTTAATAGTAAAAAGAAAAAGAAGACACAGGTCTTCACAGCTGAAAGCAGAGACGGGCAGATGTCTTTGTAGTACAGTCAGGTAAAAGGGTAAGAAAAATACCCAGGGAAATAGACAATCTGACAAAAGGTCAGAAGATTTTGAAGAGAGAAAAAGAAAGGTGAGTGCTTTAAGTGCGGTAGAAAGGACATTTAGCAAGGGATTGCAGGCTAAATAAAAGGTGACTACAGAAAAAAAGGTGATGAGGACTGACTATATGATAGTGATGAAAATCAGAAATCATCAGGAAGGAAAACAAACAAAGGGCAAACGTAAATGTAGTGGAAGGAACAGAGGAAGTGCAAGCAGATGTAGAGGATGAAGAAAGTGAAATTTTAGATTTGGCATTACTGAGCTTGGAGCTCTATTTGGCAGACACAAAACCAGAAGTTACACTTCTGGTGGAAGGAAGGGAAGTGAAATTCTTGTGTGACTCAGGAGCGTCACGAACTTTGATATACCCCTCAAAGTTACCAGAATATTCTGAATCACCTGACTATATATTAGTGAAAGCAGCAAATGGACAGCTATATAGGGAGCCACTCTCCCATGATATAGCAATAACTGACCCTGTTTCAGGTATGACTCAGAAAAGTAAAATTGTAGTTTCTGCAAAATGTCCAGTAAACTTACTGGGAAGAGATCTTATGCAGATATTTGGCATAGCGGTAGTTCCCACTATGCAGGGTATGGAAGCACAAAGACAAATGGATACTTTTGTGGTGCGACGAGGTGAAACCTTTACTGGTACAGCCAGGACCTAGTTACTACTGGTCCAGGGGCAGTAACCGGAGAACTGATGAATGTAGCCATCAGTAAGGCCCCCTCCCTTGACATTGACCAACAGCATTTGTTACATTGTACTCTATACTACTGTAGCATGCCAGGACCTGATAAAGAATATGAGCAAGAGTTGTTCAAAAATCCTGCTAACAGATTAGTATTACGAACCTTGTATTGGGATACTGGAAACAGTGTGGTAAGCTGTTCACTACCTCAGGAATTTATGACACTGTACAAATCTAATAGACTACCACATGTCAGCTTGACAAAAAATAAGGATGTGAGATGGGCAGACTTAGGAGAAAAAGTAACAAGATGGGAAAAACAAACTGATTTAGAATTATCAGAACAGGAATACAAAAACAGAAATTGAATTGGCTAACACAGACACATCCAGCTGTACACTTACAAACTAGTGAAGACAGCTGATTAGCATTCTTATTAGAAGAAGAAAAAGCCTTGTGTGATATACCAGATATTCTTTGGTCAACAGGTAAATCAGATGTAGGACTTATTCAAACAGCAGGACCAGTAACTATTACACCAAAATCAGCATTTAGACCACAAAAAAGACAATACCCCTTGAGGAAAGATGCAGAGCAAGGAATCAAACCTATAATAGCAGCATTACTCAAGGAAGGAGTACTGGTAGAATCTCTTGACTCACCATGTAACACCCCTCTATTTCCTGTTAAAAAGCAAACGGGTATGGCGGATGGTACAGGATTTACAAGCTGTAAACAATGCAATAATACCCAGAGCACCTACGGTGCCAGACCCACACACCTTGTTGAATGATTTGAAACCACAACAAAATATTTTACTGTGGTAGATATAAGCAATGCTTTCTTTTCAATACCTATACATCCTGATAGCCAGTATTGGTTTGCATTTACATTTCAGGGTAAAGATATACCTATACTACGGCTATGAGGATATTGTGAAAGTCCAACGATATTTGCACAAGAAATGGCAAGCAACCTGGCAGGGTTTACTCTACCAGGAGGTAGTCAGATTCTACTTTATGTAGATGACATCTTGCTAGCAGCCCTACCCAGCATCAATGCAGGGAAGATACGATAGCATTATTGAAATTTTTAGCAGCACAAGGACACAAAGTAAACAAAAGTAAGTTACAACTTTGGAGAAAACAGGTTAGATACCTAGGATATGTAATATCCAATGAAGGTAGAATATTAGACGAAGACAGAAAAACAGCGATTTTACAGGCACCCAAACCAGCAACCAAGAAGGAAATGATGTCCTTCTTGGGAACGACTAATTTTTGTTGAAGCTGGATATCAAACTATGCTTTAGAATCCGCTCCACTGGCTGATTTAATATATAAAACACCAATGGCAGCACAAGATGTATTACAATGGACACCTGAAGCAGAAACAGCTTTCTGCAGACTAAAACAATTGATAGTTTCATCACTAGTTTTAGGACTTCCAAATTACCACAAAAGATTTTTTCAGACCGCAGATTGTAAACAGGGATACATGACGTCAGTTTTGACGCAACAGCATGGGGATAAGCAACGCCCCATAGCTTACTATTCATCACAGTTAGATCCAGTGGCACGATCATTGCCTCACTGTGTGCAAGCAGTAGTCGCAGCTGCAATGGCAGTACAGGCTTCAGCCTCAGTGGTGTTGTTCCACCCTCTCACATTGAGAGTGCCTCATGCAGTCGCAATAATTTTACTGCAAGAGAAAATAGCATATCTATCTCCTGCTAGACATCTTTCATGTATGACCATACTGCTGAGCCAACCTCATATGGTACTTGAACGTTGTACAACATTAAATCCATCAACATTACTCCCAACTCCTGTGGATGGCACACCGCACAGTTGCCTGCAGGAAATTGAGCAAATAACTTTGCCCAGACAAGACCTCACTGATATGCCCTTAGGTGATGCCGAGGTGACATTTTATGTGGACGGTTCATGCAGAAAGGGTCCTACAGGGAACAATCTAGTAGGGTATACAGTAGTCACAGATACAGAGATTTTAGAAGCCCAACCCTTACAGCATAACCTGTCTGCTCAAGCAGCAGAACTGATAGCCTTAACACAGGCTTGTACTCTAGCGAAAGATAAATGTGTGAACATATATACTGACAGTCAGTATGCTTTCTCTACAGTGCATGTTTTTGCACAGCAATGGAAAAATAGGGGAATGATAACATCTACTGGCAAACCGATTAATCATGCGCAACTTATTTTGAACTTGTTAGATTCCATTCAGTTACCTACTAAAGTAGCTATTTGTAAATGTTTAGCTCATACAAAACAACAGGATGCAATTTCAAAAGGAAATGCAAAAGCTGATGCAGCTGCGAAGCAAGCAGCCTCAGACTCAGAAACTTTACTTTTAACCGAGGAATTACAACCCTCTGAGATTTTAGATTTAGAAATGTTAAAAACGATGCAGACATTAACTACAAAAGCTAAGAAACAAAAATGGGAGAAACGAGGTGCAATCCTCGAAAATGGTCTGTATATCTCCAAAGAGAAAAAACCAATATTGCCGTCTAATTTATTTAGATATGCAGCTTTGTTGAGCCATGGGCAGTGCCATGTCTCAACAGGGGGGATGGTACAGTTAGTAAATCGAATATTCCAAACATATGGATTCACAAACTTTACACAAAAATTTTGTGCAGCATGTCATATCTGTAACAAACATCATGCACAAGGAGCATTCAAACCCAAGCAAGGGAGTTTTCCTATACCACCATATCCGTTCCATACTATCTGTATGGATTTCATAGAACTGAACAAATGTGAAGGGAAAAAATACTGTTTAGTAATTATAGACATGTTTTCCAAATGGGTAGAAGCTTTTCCAACTAAAAATCCGGATGCAGTAACAGTGGCAAAGGCCCTAATAAAAGAAATAATTCCTAGATTTGGCATACCGGAAAGAATCTATAGTGACAATGGGACACATTTTGTTAATCAAACGATTCACCAACTTGGGAGATTCTTTGGGATCTCCTTGAAGAATCATTGTGCTTACCACCCACAGTCTGCAGGACTGGTGGAAAGGTACAATGGAATTTTAAAAAACAAGTTGAGGAAATTAATAAATGAAACACAGAAGAATTGGATTTGCTGTTTGCCTTTGGCACTGCTGAGCATGAGAACAGTTCCAAATGTAAAGGGTTTGACCCCCTTTGAGGTGATATTTGGAAGGGCATATTATGTGCCACAGTGGAAAGCTCTCATGCCTGCAGAACTAGAGGCTGACAGCTCATTAGCTAGCTATAAAGAAACTGTTAACAAATAAAACTGTTTTGCAGTTGAACTCTTTTTCAGATAAAAGACAGACCAGACCGTTGGAAGCAGTGCTGACCCCAGGTTCCTGGGTGTGGTTGAAGGTCACGAAGAGGAAGAATTGGGCGAGTCCAAAGTGGGAAGGACCGTACCAGGTACTGTTGGCAACGCCTACTGCAGTCAAAGTTGCTGAGAGGTCATCCTGGGTCCACCTGACGACTGTAAACCGGTAAAGAATTTTCAACTTGATAAACATTTTGTGACTGACACACAACAAAGGCAGGATGGCCAAGAGCGAAATGAGTAAAAATACAGATCAACCCGGAAGATATTGTTTAATCATCTTGCTAACTATGCATTTATTGACTATGATTGTGATGACTTTCCTTTTGTTGTGGTTCTTCCTACATATAACCACACAAGTGAAAGTGGAGAAACGTGATGAACTGTCTATAGACTGGCATCCAAACTTTAACACATACCTAGCTATGAAGCGTGTATATGTAGAGACTATGAACATTTCAAATTGCTGGGTTTGTACTGCCATACCAACAGCATATGGAGGACTGTTGATGTCCGCTGTCCCCTTGGGGATAAATGAGACTTGGGAAAATTTACTTTTGATACAGGTTCTGTAAGATCACAGGACAAAATTGCATTGTATTTGCCTATTACACAGAGGGAATTGTATGTTTCTATAAGAATGACACACTCCAAGTGGGTTGGAGTAACTGTAACATAACTATATCTTATAAATGCTATATTAAAGCTAAAGATAAAGGCACTGTTTGTAACACAAATTATGATTCATATTTGAGCTTAATGAAAACAACATTAAGTGATGTGCAGAGAAATCCTGTCTTGCATAAACAATTGTCTGTTATAGACAAGAAAATGTTTCATTCAGAATTAACCATCAGTACCAAAGTAGAAAACTGTTATTTTGTTTGTGGGAAAAAGGCATACAAATGGCTACCTGAGAATTGGTCCGGCAGTTGTTTTTTGGGTTATCTGGTTCCGGCTATAAGGCATACTGCAGAATTACCTCTAGGTAAGATACGAAATGTAAGAGATGTAGCCCGAAAACCTGAAGATCCAAGCGGAAAACCTGTAAATCCAATGGGAAAAATCGAAGCTGGTTGGAAGAACCATCATTCCGTGAAAGATAAAGAAAAATTGACTCATATGGACTTGAGTGACAGTGTTATATCCTGGGCTGGAATATTTCCAGCATATGGAGCACTCAAATCGATCTGGGAGTTGAGAAAACTGTCAAAGCTTCAGTAATGAGTAACGCAAACGCTTTTCTGCTCTCGAACTAGTGACTGATGAACTGAATGCAATGAGAACTGTTGTGCTACAAAATCGAATGGCTCTTGACGTCACCCTAGCGAGCGAGGTGAGTGTGCGTGCTTATCAAAGAAGAATGCTGTGCGTTCATACCAGACAATCGTCACGAGATTAATGCCCACCTAAAGGTAATACAGCAGGTATCGGCCATGACTGAACCAGGCCCAAACCCACTGGCGAAACTTTTCCAGAGTTTGTTTGGTGGGTGGGGTTCTATCTAATGAATATTTTGATTGCTATTTGTGTTGGTCTGCTCCTATTAGGAGCATGTGTCTGTTGGGATCCCTGTATGAAAAGATTATTCAAAGATTTTGTTGATATATCTGTAACTGAAACTTTGTACCAAGACATTGAATTGGAACTATTGATTCCAGGCGAAACTTTTTCAAATATAAACTAAATGACTTGCCTAGTTGAAAGCCTTTAAAGGAGAAGGCTAGGGGACGATATAACATTTTTTATGTTTCTGAATAGAATAAAAAGTATTAAAAGGGAGGAAAATGTTAGAAAATATATATTTGAACATATATAAAGTGCTAGTTTAAAAGCAAATAGTATATAATGCATTTTATTCTATTTACAATATGGCAATAAGAATGATTTTACATGTAATTGCTTGAAGCTTTGGAGCTGCAGTGTATTTGAACTCTGACCCTGGCAGTAGCCAGCTCAGCAGGCTTATGTTTTCACTAATGATTATCTCCTGGGTCAGGAAATTAAATGTATAAAGCATTGAATATTCTTATTCCTTCCTCTGAGATAATTGGCCTTGTGAATATTATCAAAGATAAGACACAGCTGCTAAAGTAAAGTTGCAAGAAGAACAAAGAAGTATTTACAAGACTGAACCAACTATTGTATTGAGCAGGCCTGAAAAACTGAAGAAGAGTAAACATTTACAGAAAGACATTATAACGAACCAGGTGCTTTGCAAGGCTGTATTATTCCCATGGGAAAACTTTTAAAATGTATAACATCAGCTTTTTCTTATGAATAGAATATTGTAGACCATAGTGATGTAGGTGTCCTGTGACTAACCACGTCAGTAAGGTGGGCACAGCTTGAATGTAAGACTATATAAAATTGTGTATTTCCTGCATCATGTCAGACAAAACTCTGTACTTGTATGGTTTTTTGCCTCCTGGTGTACACTAGTAAACTTTTGCATCTGAGCCTCCTGTGTTGTTATCATTTGTTTTTATTTAACACTAACACTTATATTTTACCCTCTCTTCTCTATGGCTCACCTATTTTTTTATCTAACGTACAGATTTCTCTTAAATCACAGCTGGAGCAATACTATAATAAGATGGCTAAATCTGCATCTAACCTGCCACATAAAGCTCATCATTGCTTTGCATTATGTGCTCTCAAATGGTTTGAGCTCCCACATCAACTAGCCCATACACAGCATCTTCTAACCCATAAAATACTATATAACCCATCTACATGCCCTTCTTTCTTCTCAGTACTTCATCACTATCTTCCAAATTGTCAAAAACCTGCTTGAAGTCTATAAACCAAGAGAAGTATGAGGCAAAGTTCATACTCAAATTGTATTTCCAAACTATGGAACTCTAAGTCCTCTCTCAAACAATTTTGTACAAACTCATGGCTATGCCCATGTACCTCACCTGTATGACCTACATTAACAAATACTTTACATTCTTACTAACCTATCATCTCATCACACTGTCTATATCTTTCAATATCTGCTCTCTTCCCACTCTTAGGGTGGACTTGTATCTTTTTATTTTTATTTCCTAGCATAGTAGATTATACATTTAATACTTTTGTATATAAAGACTGTCATATCTGATCATCACTTTATTAATTTCTTTTTAGTTTTACAGGACTGGTGTCTTCTTATGCTTTACTGTATCCTATGTATTCCACTATCAAACTGTATGTATGTATACATATATATATGTATATGTATGTATACATGTATATATATATATATATATATATATATATATATATATATATATATATATATATATATATATATATATATATATATATATATATATATATATACACACACACACACACACACACACACACACACACACACACACACACACACACACACGCACACACTGGCTTTTTAAGTATATTTGTACTGGTATTTTATTTATTATTTAACTCTGGAGCTTAACTCCCCGTTCCTCTGCTAAAAATGGGTATTTATTACCCAGCTGAACTTTCCCATTTAGCAAATGTCAATAAATAAAATTATCTTCCTTAGCAAAGTGTGATTCAGAAACACAAAGACAACTATGGATAGGCTTGTCCCAACTAGTGCAGTTTATGGGATCAGAACTGCATACTAACAGTTGGTGTTTTGTTGCTGACCAGAATAACCCTCTTCCTCCTCTGCTAATGCATTGTTCAGTTTAAGCAGCTGAGCAATACCATCAATGTACAATGTACAGATGCAGCAGAAAAATACCCTTTTGTTCAATAGGAAAAAACATTACAGTGTCCACTGTGGTGCTTCAAACTTACTGCAAGTCACACATGTTCCTTCTCAAAGTAGTGATGGCATAATGTTCCAGCTAGTGGGACCAGACAATGGTATATGCCTCTCAACTTCTTAGTGCCAGAAATCTGGACAAAGCCAGACATAATGGGGTGACAAAGGCCCAAAAATAGGGACAGGTTTTAAATATTGCTTGTATAAACTCAGAAAGTTGCTAGAATAAAAGTTTATGAAGAATATGAAGTCTGAAACTCAAGTGAATGCTATTATTTAGTGATGCCAGTCTTCACTGATTTGACAGAAAACCACAAATTGTATGATGAGCAGACCAAAATATGGGGCAAAAATCTGGAGATTCTGGGAAAACCTGAATATTTGAGAAGTACTGGAATGGACCTCTCATTTAAATATTATACATATAAGTCATACATTGTACATATAGCAAATGAGTCTGAAAACTTTATGACTCAGCCATTTCCTGGAATGAAGAGCACAGGTAAAGCCATAGCTAGGGCAGGGTGAAAGAGGTAGCTACCCCAGCTGCAAACTGTTAAACAGTATAATTGACAATGAAGAAAAGGTGTCAGTGGTGTGACTGCCAGGTATGAGTGCTGATTCCTCCTTGCAACAGGAAGCACTAACAATTTACATAGCCACCGTTTAGATTGCTTCTACATAAATTAATTGGTTTCAAATTTAGCAGTGTATGTGTTAGGAGCTGTGGTAAGACACTAATAGAGATATTTCCCACAGGTTTGAAAGGTATTTAACACAATGAAAAGTGGTTACATAGAAACATAACAGCATTATACTTGTTAGAAGACATATTTTTGCTCCTTAGCTATGAAGGACTTTTTTTCTCCTCAGTTCTAGTTGAGGGGGTGCAACCTGACCTAGATGCAGCTCTGAGTATGAGGTAGTACAATGTTCTGCTGTCCCATTTTGTTACTGTGTAACAGTACAGGTCAGAATGTAAATACCCACTCTGTTGAAATAGAATAATCATTGACTTACTGCTTGTGGTGACACACTGAAGTAGTTCAACTCTCACTCTTGCTTATGTATGTCGGCAGCACTGACAATTAATTATGAGTGAGACATCGCACAGCAATCTTTCCTGGAAATATCAGCCTTCAAGTTAGTATGTGCATTTTAAAGTGTTTATGCATCCACATTAAAATGTCCATCATTACTCAGTGATGGAATATGTAAGCATAGAGTTTGATGAGCTGCCAAGAAATAAGCATGCACAGCTCCCAAGCAAGCATTCATATTGTAGCGCACAACTACCTGCATTGCATTCATCTTAAGGCCGTGTTGTCAGTTTTACATGCACTCTAATTATTGCAACCACTGCTGCCATTTACTGAAACAATGAGGCTCTCTATACTAACAAACCTTTTATTGCACTTACATGCTTGGGGTGCTACCTTTTTACACACAAAGTCCCTAGCTGGTCCACTGTCTACATTATAACATTAGCACAATTCACCTTGATGAATCAGGGTAATGTCTAGACATTATACCAACTATTGCGTCCATGACAGTTGTACTCATTGCCATATTACATTTATGAATAGCAGGGTTTGGCAATTAATACACCTAATTCAAGTTAATGGGATGGGGTATACTGATTAAAAAAAAAAAGTATGTACTCACAATAATGTTCCATCTATGTAGTCCATTTTCATAGGTTCATACTAGGCTATCTGCCCTAGGGCATTTATAAGCCTAGTCAGAGTGTGTTTGGCTTTTCCCATTTTTTTTTAATTTTTTTTGCTCTTTTTTTTTTGTTAGTAAAGTGTGTCTCTGTCTAACAGTGACACAGAAGTGATAGTAGCAAACTACCAATACCCCCTCCCCATCCCTCATTTCCTCTTCTCTTGAGCACAGCCAATGTCTGGACTGCCTACTGGGGGAGGATTTTAGAAAGTGAAGGGAGGGGTGGTTGGCCTGTGTCCTCCAACCTGTCCACTATTTATTCTGTTGCTGAGTCAGTCTCCAGCGGCGAGTATTTCTGTGGGTTCAGGATTTTGATTGGCCATTGCTTCATTGGCTTTGTTGGTTTATGGCTCTCTTATAATGGGAGCAGGCAGGTGTAGTCTGAGCAGGTGGTGAGCACAGGCAGTAGAGCAGCATTCTTTTGGCACAGCATATGGCAATTTCTTTGTGAACCCTTTGATCCTCTTGGTGAGTAGTTTGGGGGGGTTTTTGGTGCTGCAGGTGTGGTAAGGTAGGTATGTCAAGGGCATGTCTGAAATTATGTGATCTGATTCTTCTTCAACTGATGGTTCGGATCCAAGACTAGGATCTGAGTTGGCTGCGTCTACCAGGTCATAAGATCCAAGAATGCTCAAGCTCCTCCCTTTACCCATAACGCCCAGCCAGCCTAAAATATCTCAGAATGAGTATACTGGCCCAAGGATATAGGGAATCATTTTATATAAAATAGGAAAGAAAAAAGGAAGCTGGAGTTCAAACAAGGAACAGATGTTCCAGTGCAGGTGCAGATCTTTCCAGAAGCAAAGGATGTGGGCAAGTGGGCAGGAAGCTGAGGAAGAATGAAAATGGACAACACAGATGGAATGTTATGGTGAGTACATAACTTTTTTATCTGATGTTGTCCTTTTCATTCATTCCTCAACTGATGGGACAGAGTCTCCAGCTACAGTAACCTTGGGGGACCCTCATGGAAGGATATTCCAGAGTACTGCAGAGCCAAATGTTGCTATGTTCCTGGAAATCAAATCTAATTTGAAAGAAAATAGACAACACAGATGGAATGTTATGGTGAGTACATAACATTTTTATCTGATGTTGTCCTTTTCATTCATTCATTCATTCCTCAACTGATGGGACAGAGTCCCTAACTACTGTAACATTGGGAGACCCTCATGGAATGTATTTCAGAGTACTGCAGAGCCAAAGGCTGCTCTGTTCCTGGAAATGAAATCTAGCTTGTAACGAGCAATTAAGGTGTGAGAATAAGTCCAAGTTGCAGCTGCACAAATGTCATCTAAGGAAGCCCTTGACCCAAAAGCTGAAGAAACTGCCATAGATTTGTGGAGTGGGCATTAGGGGGTTTGGGCAAAGATAAACTTTTTTTACCATAAAGAAAGGAAAGGCATTCAGTTAACCATTTGGCAAATGTAACTTTGGATACTAGTTTGCCCAATTTGTTAGGAGAAAAGGAAACAAATAACTGGTCAGATTTCCTGAAGTCTTTGGCTCTGTGAAGATAAAAGCAAAGTTGACTATGCACATGAAAAAAATGGAGCATACATTCTTCCTTATTTGAAAAATTAAGAAAACTTGTAGATTAATGACCTGGACTGAGAAGTTACTTCAGATGATAAGGATAGATTTGTTCACAAAGACATGCTATCTTTGTGAAAAACTAGGTAAGGAGGTTTAGAAGTTAGAGCCTGCAGTTCATATACTTGTCTCTCTGATGTGATAATGACCAGCATAATGGTTTTCCAAGACAAAAAATTTAGTTCTGCTTTGGCTGAAGGTTCAAACAGAGCTTTTGTCAAAGCGTGAAGCATGACAGTTAAATCCCAAGGAGTAGGATCCTTTAACGGTTGTCTAAGTAAAATGGCTCCATTAAGAAAGGCTTTACATACTTTAGAAGAGGCGAAGGTAGAGTTATTTTGCCCAGGTGCAAATTTGAAATGGCATCTAACTGCGCTTTAATAGTTGAAAAACTTGCACTTTCATTGAAGTTAAAAATTCAAGGATAGATGGCACAGGTACTGAAAAAGGATCTAGATCCTTGCTAAGGGCCCAGAAAACAAATTTCTCACATTTACATTTGTAAACCTTCCTAGCAGAAGCTTTTCAGAAGATAACAAGGTATGACATACTGGGGAGAACAGCCAGGCCTGTTTAGCAATCAATGGAATGGGAGAAATCATGAAGTCCAGATGAGTCATCCCTGTTGGGGGAGACAGAAGGTCTAGAGTGGGATCCAGTATCCATGGCGGATGTAGAAGGTGAGGCCAGAGGAAGGGGAACAAGATCTGATGAGGCCAGAAGGATGCAATGAGGCTGTGCTCTTCAACTGGAATGCTTTCAGTATAAATTTGGGGATGAGAGGTAATGGTAGGAAAGCACAAAGAAGACTGGAGGGCCAATCATGGACTAGAGCATCTCTCAGTGACTCCAGCATTGGAGGGATCAGGGCAAAGAACCCGATGCATTTGTGGTTGAAGGGAAGGCAAATAGATCACAGCACAGCTTGGCCCATTGTCAGAAATCATCTCTGCCATTCTGGTATTGAAAGACTGCTAGTGAGGCATCAGAATGGACCTGCTTAGTGTGTCCACAGTCACGCTGGATTTCCCATGGATGTGCACTGCTATTAGAAAGTGACCAGAAGAGATCCCAGTTTGTTGCTATACCAGACCACTGACATATTGTCCATCTGAATGGCAATAGTCTCAGATGAGAGAACATCTTCAAAGGCCTGCAACACTAGAAGGACTGCTCTCATCTCCAGGATGTTGAAATGCATCTTGGTCCCTTTGGCGGACCATATACCTTGGACTGTCCTTCCCAAGTAGTGCCCCCCACCCCAACTGGGAGGTATCTGTGGTCTCTGTGGCCTTGGGCATGTGGAAAAAACAACCAGACATCCTTTTCAGAGCTGGTTTGAATGAATCTACCAAAGACAATATCTTTTGCATGCTTGAGTAATCATGACTGGAGCAACTAAGAGATGTTGAAGAATGGAACACTGTACTGAAAATGTCACAATGAATTTGCATGTATAAGCTGGCCAGAGGAATGAGGGAGAGAGCTGCTGCCATGGATACTAGGGCTTGTAAAATTAATCAGGCCAGAAGAGAATAACTTTGAATCACTTTCTTGACTTGGGACCTCAGTGTCTGTATTCCAGAAGATCGAAGAGAAGCTATCTGACTGACTGTGCCTGCATGAGCACCTATAAACTCCAGACTCTGTGTAGGCGTGAGTTCAGACTTGTTGTAATTGACAGGGATTCCCAGATGAATGCACAACTGGAGCAAGTAGTCCCTTGCCTGTAAAAGTTGATGCCTGGTTGGGCCAGTTAAGAGTCAGTCATCGAGATATAGAAACACACGCAATTCAAGCAGTCTCACGTGAATTGCTAACACTGCCATACATTTGGTAAACACCTTAGGGGCTGTGGTAAGGCCAAATGGGAGTGCTATAACTGGTAATGACTAGCTCCCAGCCTGAAGCACAAGTATCCTCTGGAGTGCCTGTGCATTTTGATGTGACAGTAAATATCCTGAAGAGCTGTCAAGCACATCCAACTGTCCCTTTGCAACAGAGGCAAAATGGACTGAACAGTGACCATCTGAAATTTGAATACTGTGCAAACTGATTCAGTTTGCTAAGATTCTGAACTGGTTTCAAGTCCCCTGTCTTTTTGGGACCAGGAATAATCCTGAGTAATTTTCGGTTCCAATTTGGTCTGGGGGGACCTCCTTGATGACTCTTTTTTTCTAGTAGCTTTTTTATTTCTAGAGATGCTGCTTCCCTCCCACTGGGTGGAACATTGGGGATTTTCTTCACAATGGTGGGAGGCGGTAGAAATAATGGTACAG
This sequence comes from Protopterus annectens, assembly GCF_019279795.1. Lineage (NCBI taxonomy): Eukaryota > Metazoa > Chordata > Ceratodontiformes > Protopteridae > Protopterus > Protopterus annectens. The sequence continues at coordinate 1,037,509,727 of NC_056729.1, forward strand.
TACAATGTCCTCATATGATTCTCTGCACCCAGGAATCTTTTGCCATACACAGCCAGGCTCTCCGGAGCAGAGACAAACATCCCTCGATTGCCTCCACAGAGGAATAGGTGGACCTCCTTTCAAGAGTGATTACCAGGCTTTTTTGAGAAGGAATCCCTTAAGCCCTGGTTCTGCAGACCACCTCTACTACAAGGATGGCATCTTCAATTTGACATGCCCACTCTGCCTCTTGGGGAACTATCTATATGTGAATCTTGAAAAGGACCCTGGGATTTTCTAAACCACATTTTTCTACCTCCTCGCTGATTCCTTGAGGAAGGTCTTTGAGGGGTTGAAAAATGTGTACCTACCAGACAGGGTCTTTCCCACTTGTTCACATCTGGAGAGCATGTCTTTCATCTTGGTGCTGAACAGGGAATATCCATCAAAAAGCACATTGATGAACTAATACTTAAAGGGCTGTGTGAAATCACATAATTGCATCCAAGCATGTCTCCTGATGGCTATGCATGAACCCAGCATCTGTGAGGTACCTTCTGCTGCATGGGAGATCAACCTCATGGATGCATTTGAAATAGACTGAAGGGTGGCCAATTGTGAGGAGATTCTATTTTCATCCTCGTCTGACATGGACCCAGGAACAGATTTGTCAAGTTCTTTGGTCTGAGCTCTTTGAAATCTTGTAAAATATGCCAGATAATATAGTGACTTGAGGGCAAAGGTGGCTGAACTGTACACACACACTTCTCAAATCTGTCTAAAGTCCTGGACTGTCTGTTAGGGGGATGGACAGAGGAACTCTGTTCTGCCAGTTCTTTCTTAGTGGCTGCAGCCACAACCATATTATTGACTGGGACTCCCTTGCTTCAGTGTGCCTGGTCCTTAGGGGGAGCTAAAATCTTGTCCTCTCTTTTTGGTACTGGCTCCACAGTATCCGTCTCCTTCCACGTCCTGCAAGAAACAAGGTCTATGAGTGCATTAGCTGGGGGAGGGGGGGTAATCACCTAAAGAAGCAGAAGGGCCAAACCCGAAAGCCGCCAGGGACACCAATTCCTCCTGGGAGGGGGTGTCGGAGGACCAACCACCTTTTTTGTTTCAGGAGCTCCAGGATGTCTTCAATGGAGACGTCTTTAGGTGGTGATCTGGGGGACCCCTCCCCCTCATCAAAATCGGTGTCCTCTGTGACAGGTTCCTCAGGGGAATCTATGTGCCTCCTCTTACACATTCTCTTCCAAAGGACCTCCTCAGTTGGGTGCTCTGGGGAAGTGTCAGAAGAGATGATGATTTCCTGATGGACTGTCTGGAGACTAGTTCGGGCTGGCTGTCCCAGCAGAAAGGATGGACGAGGCTTGGAGCAAAGAACCGGATGAGGTAGGGTTGTCTGATCTGAGGGGAACAGGACTGTCCCTTCTCTATACTAGAAGAAAGCCTTTTACACAACCTTAAAGGCAGAATGGCTAGGGGAACACAGAAGTCAATGACACAGGAGCTGGGATTTCTCAAATTGCTGACTCCTGCAACCCCACCAACCCAAGGAAGGAGTCAGACCCAAGCTATCCAGCACTGAAACCCTGAGAGGAAGAGATTGCTCTAAAAGCTTTGGAGTCAAATCCACCTCCTCTGGTTCCAATGCCAATGCTTTGGCTCAGAGAGTCTTCTGTTTGGCTAGGCTTATATAGGCCCTAGGGCCAATAGCCTAGTACAAACCTATGAACCTATAACAGAGTTTATTGAAGGTGTGCACAGAAACAGATTTGGCATCTGTTTTGATGGTTTACAGAAAGGAAGGAAAGTTCATTATTTAGATATTATAAAAGAAGGAATGAATGATGGAAGTTTAAAACCAAAATTCACAGAAAATTTGAACATCATGACCATATTTACATGGAATTAACTGCCACCCGCCATATATTATCGAATCTATACCATATGGGGAATTTCTAAGAGTAAAAAGATTGTGCAGTGATCAAAAGGACTTCCAACATGAAATGAACAGAACTATTAACATATGTTTTGTGATAGAGGGTACAATAAAGAAATGGTCTGAGAAGGTGTTAAAAATGGAAAGAAAAAATAAGCTTTATTATAAAGGGAATAGTGTTAGTTATAGAACACATGACAGAAAGACAATACAGGATTATATGCATTTTGTTTCAAAGTACACTTTACTTTCTAAAAGAATCATAAATTTAGTTAAATATTACTGGGGACGTTTGGATTTTTTGAACAACATAAAAGTAAGGTCCTCCTTCAGGAGAGGGAGAAGTTTAAAAGACTTTTTGGTACATGGGAAGTTTAGTAAACCTTTGATAGGGAGGTATGATGCAGTGGCTTTAAAGGGTACTTTTCCATGTGGAAAATGTACAAGGTGTCAGTTCATAGTTAGAAGTTTTCTCGATATTAATGGAAACAAAATTCAGGAACAAGGGGTTTTTAGCTGTAACAGTGAAGGAGTAATACATGGACTCAGATGTCCTTGTGGAAAATTTTACATAGGAGAAAGTAAGAGAAGTTTTTCCACAAGGTTCAAGGAACATATCAGAGACATTAAACAGAGTAAACAGGTGAGCCCTGTAGCTGCACATTTTCATAATTTTCATAATGGGGATCCATCAGGGTCTGCAAGCAACAGTTTTAGAACAAATACATAATGATTGTATAACTTTAAATGATATTAAATGTAAATTGAGAAAAAAGGAATATTTTTATTTTAAAATTTAATACACTTTTCCCTAAAGGTCTTAGCAGAGAGTGCAATTGGAAATGTTTTTTTTTAATGGTTTTAATAGTTTTATTGTTTAATAGGTTAATTGTATAATTGGAGAAGTGATTTGTGTATAGATATATATATATATATATATATATATATATATATATATATATATATATATATATAGAACACATGGGAAAGAAAAAGGTATACTCTGTAAAGGCTTGTATAGCTGAGGCTCTACACATTTTCATTCTTTTCTTTGTTTTCATCAAGTCTGAGTTTTTGATTCACTTGGCCTTCCTTATTTGTGTGGATTTACTGCTATTTTGTTCAGTGCTTTTTTTCTTATTTCATCCACATCTTCACATATTATGCTATTCTCTCCTTAGATTAAACCTATCACTTTTCAAATTATATTTACAGTAAGTGGTGCTGCATTTAGGTATGCATTCATAAACTTTTTATTTTACTTGTCAGTACAAAGACAAATAAAATGAAAACTATGAACAGTCATTGACTTTCTAAATGGCTTAGCCATCCTGCAAGAAGGTTTGTCTCAAATAAATAACTGGTGCCAAACTTGTGGACCAAAACTAAATAAAAAAAAATGCATTACTGTATCCTTTGGGAAGTCATCTACCCCAGGGAGCTACCGTATTGACAAAATGCTCTAAGAGCTGACCCAGTTTGTTCAGGATTTGGGAACTTATGTCCATAGTGCCATAACTTTTGACCAATATGTATCTTTTGAAAGAAAGTCCTTTTATATTGCACAGCTTATAAACAAAATGATTGTGTTTAGACCTAGGTACGTTATGTCCTCTTTTACTCAACCCTCATTAGATTAGTCATAGAATATAATGCCCCCTTTGGCATGAATCTGTCCAGACACATGCAACAACTGGAATGTCCACAGAGATATCTTACTAAAAGGATACATGGCCTAAACAACATGTCCTTCATGGACCGACTCAAAGCCCTGCCACTATACTCAGTGTCCTACAGACTGCTATGAGGTGATCTGTGTCTGGCATACAACACATCCTCCAACTCATTACTGACAGATTTACTACATATCAGAAAGTCAAACAGCATCATAAACATTCGGTCTAGGGATCTAAACCTCTGCTGCAACAGCAACAGAACAGTTTGAAGGGACAGGTAAACCTCACAGAGGAAAATGCTGCTGTGGAACAGACTCCACATTCACATAAAACAAAGTTCATTCCTGTCCATAGTGTAACACAACTAAGATCTATTGATGGTAAATAAAATATTTACACTAGGACTGCCCCCTGTGCTACTAATGGTCAGAGTCAGCTCGTAACTGCTTTATCCCATGCATGGGTCCCTTCAAATTATCAGCGGTATGATCCCAGTTATTCTCTTTACGGGTAATGACCATGAGTGGATAAGGCCACTCCATAACCAAATGGATTGATTATTTTGAGCACAAAAAGGGAGACTGGCTAGGCTTAAAATGGCCCACAAAGGCAGCTAGGCTAGTACTTACCAATGAATCTATGAAAGGTTGGAAGGACTATGAACACTAAAGGCTGGTGTACTAATTAGGGCATAATCATGCAACTAGAACCTATTTGCTATCATCAACTTTAAAAGATCACTCTTCAGACTTATTCCTATAATAATTGTGAAACAGAAATGCTATGTGTATGACTGTGCAGCAAGACAAAAGTAACTGACTGCACTGAAAGGGATCAGAAGCTGTTTGAAGATGTCACTATACGATGGTGTGGGCATCTCCGCAGTATGTTATATTGTTCATGCTAACTATACTAATATGCTGCTAACGTGGGTGCATGTTATCTCCAGTCCAAATGCAATCCTATTAAAAGCTGTAGAGCTGTGGATGAGGATTTATTCTGGTGGTTTATGCAAGCATGGAATAGAAGGATCCCTTTACCAGGCATTGTTTTGAAGAAGAATGCACTGCAATTTCATGAGCAGCGTAGAAAAGCACAGTCATTTAAGGAAGTTATGGCAGGTGGCGCAACAGATTCAAAAAGCACCATATAATTAATTAGGCAGCTCAGTCTTGCATGTGAAATAATGTCTAGTAATTTGTTATACACTGAACCTTTTCACAGCAAACAGTTACAGACTATAGAAAAAAGAATGCTTAAATGGGCATGCCATAAAGAATGTAGATGAGACTGGTATATGCATTTAGTTTTAAAAGGAACAAGGAACATCTGACAGTTCTTGCCACTAGCAATGCAACATATGAACACAAATTAACATTACTAATCATAAGCAAGTCATTGCGTCACACATGTTTCAAGCATGTGAATCTTAACGTTCTTTCGGCACTGCTCAAGGCTCAACATAATGTATGGATGAATCTTGATATATATATATATATATATATATATATATATATATATATATATATATATTTTTTTGGACTGGTCTAAAGCTCACTTTGTCCCTATTGTGAGGGTAATACCTTCATCATTAACACCTTGCTCCAAATGTTACTCTGTTGCTGGATAACTGAGGTGTATACCAAAGTGTATAAGAATTCACAAGTAATGATGGTAGAATTAGGTTTAAATTTCTACTTGTTAGAACCACAGCTAGCATTCATCCAATGGATTAGGATATTCTAAGTACCATGAAACAACTCTAGAAGATGACATTGCTGTCTGCTGCCTTGCAGGGTGAAACAGCTAATATCACCTTACAAGAAATGATGAAAAAGACAACATTAAGGAATGTTGTATTCATGCTTGCTGAGAGTTGGGAAGAAGTAGGAACAAATACCATTTAGGTATGCTAGGGAAAGTCGACTATCCAGTCAGCAACCACCATTCCTGGCACTGCCCCATCTGTCAGATATATACAGAATCGGTTCAAGATGAGACACCTACTGTGGACATTCCTGAAAAACTTCAGGAATTTGAAAATAAATTACATCACATCTGTGCACAAAGTAATCTCTCAGCAGATGTGGTGAAGTCCTGGGCTGTGTCTCATGAAGATGATCTAGGATATGAAGACTTAAGTGATGCTGATATCATACAGATGATGATAGCACCACTGAAAGTAGATGAAAATCAGGAACCAGTGGATGATGCTTCACTTGCTACAGTCTATCCTCAGTCACACAGAAATTGCAACAAGTTTTACCATTGCATAACATGGTTAGAAGCACAGCACAACAGCAGTCAAGTGCACTTCATTCTCCTGTGACAGATGATGCAAAATGCATAAAGCCAGGGCATCAAACTGAACAAATAGAAAAGCATTCAGGGCTATTTTTTATATATAAACTGACTTTCAAAAGTAAAAGACTCCAACCACTTTATTACCACATTTCACTGTGAGCACCACTGCCATTTAATACTTCACAGCAATCACCATTGCCTGTTTAAGAACTTTATCAACTTAATTATTGTGATAACCTATGTTCACACTTGTTGATTCAATGTGCTGTTCGTATATCATGTCTTTCACTCAGGCTAATCCTGAACTTGGCCAATGTGGAGCAATGCTCAATTCAGTAACATAAATCTATCCATCCATCCACAACTCCTTTTCCCACTTCAGCATGTGGGGTTGGGTTGTCACTTCAACAGTGACAATCATCTAGAGTCATGATTTACACCATTGGGTGGCTAGCCCTATCACAGTTGTTCTTTCACACTAAACATTCACACACACACACACATCTATGGCCAATTTAGAGTGTCCAGTTCATCTACTGCATGTCTTTGGAATGTGGGAGAAAACCACAGCACCCAGAGGAAAGCTACACGAACAGAGGAAGACCATGCAGACTCTGCACAGAAGGCACCCAGTCAAGAAACGTACCTCTTGCTGCGAGATGATAATGCTATCGTCTGCATCACTGTGCCAACTGTGATAAGTACTACTTACCCAGTAACATAAATATTATTTTATCTGTTTTATTTTACATTTGTTGACCGGGCTAGTCTAACTGGATATATGCCCATTTTCAGTAGAGGCCTGGGGAGAAAAGCTCCACATCAAACAGTTAGTTGCAACTACAGATACAGTACACTTTTCAGACAAAACAGTTGTATACATAGCATCTTAGAAATCATGAGAGAGAACAAAATTTCTTTTTTTTTTTTTTTTAAAGACAAAACAATAATAGAAGAAAAAATTACTTAGAAGACAGTGATACATTCCTAAAGTCCAACTTGGATATATATCACGAAAAAAAAAAGTTACTTACAAGGCAGTGACACATTCCATAAAGTCCAAGCTGGGTTAACATTGTCATATCCTATAACAGTTTGTAAGATGGATAGAATTTACACAGTCTCAAAATAGCTTAACTGTTCAGATTAACAGAGATGTAAGAAGGAGATGGACTTAATGTAGCAGTAAAGAAATTAGTATTAGCGTGAGAACATAAGATAACAGGAAGGGGATTCATAGTCTGGGTTAGTACATGGGCATAGTCAATGAGTTGTAAGGTATAATTTGAGTTTCTTTTTGAATAGTAGTGTTGAAGAAAGAGACGTGAGTTCACAGGGAAGTAGGTTCCAGGTTTTTCCCACAGTGTTAGAGAAAAGTGAATCCCCTGCTTTATTGTTGTGTTTTTGTCTGGATACTAGTAGTTTATTTTCTGAGCGTAGGTTTGTAAGATTTTTATAGGGGGTGATTAGACTAATGAGTATTGGTGTATTGCTAGGTTGATAAAGGGTCTTACGGGCAATAATAAGTTGGTGGAATTGAATCTGATTATGCAGCTCCAGCCAACCTAGGTGTTTTAGATTTTGACAGTGGTGGGTTCTAAATGGGGAGCCAGTGGCAAATCTGGCGATGTTATTGTAATGGGTTGCCAGTTTGTTGAGGATGCTTTTAGATAGATTACTGTAAATAGGTGGCGCATAGAGGAGAGTTGGGATAACATGGATGTGGGCAATAGTAGTTCTAGCTATGAGAGTAAGGAAGGACTTAATCTTATAAAGGGTGCCTAATTTTTAGTTAACTGATTTTATTGTGGTATTGATGTGAGTATCAAAGTTAAGGTTGTGGTCTATTATTACTCCTAAGAGTTTGGTGGTAGTGTCAGGAGATATGACAGTGCCGTTATTAGATTTGATAGTGAAGTCAATTGGGGTGGACTTTTGTGTGGAGTAAAGAGTAATAATTTTGACTTTTTGGGGTTAAGGAGGAGGCAGCACTGTAAGAACCATTTTTCTACTATTTCAAAGACATTTCGGGTAAGGGACTGCAGTTCAGAAGGACCAGTAGCAGAGCATATTAATGTGGAGTCGTCTGCGTATTGTATGCAGGTAGCTTGAGGGATGTTTACATTTAGATCATTGATAACAATTGAGAATAGAAGAGGGCCCAATATAGAACCTTGAGGTACACCAAGGGTGACAGGAAGGTGGTTAGATAGATTATTATCCCAAAGCACTGCCTGTTGCCTATTATCTAAGTAGGACTTGAACCACAGTAATGTCTGTGTATCAAGTGAGACGGACTTAAGTATATTCAAAAGTAGCTGATAGCTGACCATGTCAAAGGCTTTTGAGAGATCAATAAAGATTGCGGAGGAAAGAGTATTACTGTTACGGTTTTTGTTAATGTGGTCAGAAAAGGATAGGAGGGCAGTGGTGGTGCTGTGAAAAGGCCTAAAACCATGCTGACAGTTAGCTAATAGGCTATATTGGAGAAGGTGGTCTAACAGTTGACAGTGGATGCATTTTTCCATAATTTTAGCTAAGGGAGAGAGTAAGACAATCGGACGAAAGTTTGAGAATTCTGTTGAGTTACCGCCTTTGTGTAGGGGGATTATATGGGAGATTTTCAAAATAAATGGGATGGTTCCTTCTGTTATGGTTCTATTTATTAGGATAGAAATAGGACAGGCTATAACTTTAGCTGCTATTTGGAGGTATTTGGCTGGTAATAGGTCAGCTGAGGGGGTAGATGGCTTGAGTTTTTTAAGAAGGGTGCAGATGAGGGATGTAGGAACAGGTTGTAATTGAATTGAAGGCAGTAAGCTAGTTGAGGAGGAAGGCAGGTTAAAGGATACTGGAGGTAATGAGTTAGCAAGTGATTGGATGGCTTCAGTAAAGAAGGTATTAAAGGCATCAGCAATTTGTTTGGGATTCTCATGGGCTATCCCTGATGGGGTTGGTGTCTTGGACTGACCCGGATGTAGGAGTCTATTGATACCTGTCCAGAATGTTTGAAGTTTATGTTGATTAGTTTGTTAAAGTTGAAAGTAGAAGTTTCGTTTATCTAATAGTATTGATGTTTTAGTAGTATTTCTAAGCTGCTTAAATACATAACATAAATGTTATTCCCATTTAAGACTTCAAAGTAATGAAAAAAGAGAGTCCAGGTGAAGACAGCAAGGTAGAAAGTCTTGGTGCTTTAGCTGAAGACATCTTTCCTAAAACAGAAACTTCAGGATTTTCAGCCTTGCACTCTTCCTTCTTCTTCTTAGGTTGTGACCCGTTTGAAGAATTTTTATCCTTATTCAACAAAGTCTCCTTTTTTTAACTGTCAACTGAAGAGTGGAGTAAGCCCTTATGAACTAGTTTGTTTCTCCTGACCAGGACAGCATGAGAACTGAAATTCTGACAAACACTTCAGTCACCATCCAAATGCCTCATACTATGACATAAAATGCCACACATATTATGAGGCCCCTAAGGAGGAATTTTATGGCTGCATTTTTTACACTTTTTAACCCCCTTTCTTCAGGTCCTTTGTCATGTCCTTGCCTGAACTTCCCAACAAAATACAATAACAGCAGCAACAATCCAGCAAACTAGCTAACTGATTAAGATTTTAAGTGACCCATTAACTAGTGCTAAAAGGCAATAAGTTCAGAGAAATATTTTTGTAAATGATGAGGGACAGTGTGGGAAAAAGAGGCAAAAGTCAAAGCCTGAATATCAAAAATTGAAGTGGTAGTATATCCTAAGAAAACTGTTTTAAATCATATCAAAGAGTACAATATATTCTTTTTTTAAAACCAAAATGAAATAAGGTACTTATATATCCAAAACTGAAAGAAAATACCCCTAAATGCTCAAGCTCATTTTGGAGATGTTGAAGCTACAATGGCAGGAATAAGACCTGGAGTCCTCTCTTTAGTGCAGGGGCTTATGGGACTGGGGAGGAGCTTGAAATTATGATGAGAATCACTGCTAAAAAAAGGACATCAAGGTGACCAGTCCAGCTATTCCAGGGTCCAGACAGGACCAGATTAAATGCTTTTGATACTGTAAAGTGTGGCTACTTAATTGAGGCTATGGAAAGTGATAGGTTGAGGCAGAACTTTATTCAGTGGGTCAAGGCATTGTACAAACATGCAAGGTTGATGATCACTGTAAATGGAGAAGTTTCAAAAAAGTCTACATGGGTAAAGGAACAAAGCAAAGATGATGTCTGTACCTGATGTTTTCCATTCTGGCTACAGACACACCAGCTCAATTAGTGCAGAAGTTCTTAGCTATTAAAAGCAGAGGATTTAAATAGTCAAGTATCCCCTTTGTAAACAACTGTATGTCAGAAAATGCTGGTAAGCTTCAGCCTCTGTATGTTTAGTGTGACAGCAGGGTTGAGCCTCCACTAATCTAAAGCAGTTAACAGTTCCACTATGTAGGACCAAAGGAATAAGGTGACCATTAAGGATTCATACTAAAGAGCTAAAGTACCTGGGGCTAAGGGCTATGTCTGCTCTACAGGAAACCAGAGAGTGGAACCTCTCTGCTCAGATTTCCAAGGGGAGGAACATTTGGGTAGGAAAGATGTAGCTAGCACTGTGACTTTTGCCACTGGCCATGAATGTACTAGGCATATTCTTCTTTTACCTATGGACATGGTGTTTTGGAATGGAAAGGGGTTTGTGCTAACTTTGTGTGGGAGAGGAGAGTGTGTCTGAATTAGCAAGGAGCAATTCAGAGCTAGAGAAAAGTTGTGACAGGTGAGATACACTTGACATTTAATGCTATATAGCTGCTACTATTTCAGACAGGAGATAGAAATAAAGTGGAAGATGTGTGACAATGGGAGTCAGGAATGTCTCTGATTAAGTTGATAGTGACTAACTGGTTATTTGACAAAGCAGCTGATACACTGAGTAGACTAATACTGAAGCAAGCAGTAGCCTAGATATTTTTAAGAACAACTTGGGCACTTAATATACAGATGACTGTTTTGATATATTGGTAGGCTAGAAGGGTATTATTGACAGTGCCTGAAATTTCTCTATGTATACAGGTATGTATACCCTTTTCTTTTCATTTCTCTGATACATCTTATTTCCTCAGGTATAGCTTATATGGTTAGTCAGCTGGGGCTCTGGCAAGTCATTCATAACCCATGTAAAAATACTGTGGAAGAAAATTAATGCCAGATGAAAGACATACTTGCATTAGGGAGTGAGGAGCACTGAACCGCTATTTGACATTGGATGGTTAAGGAAGAGACCTACTGCTGAAGAATATAAAAGGATTACGGAACAGACTTGGCTACTTTTCGGTGACCACTGCAGCGGTATTTTCGTGGAGGTACTGAGAACAGGTAGTTCTCCATTATCTTCCCACCAGTGCGGTCGCGAGCCAGCTGGATATTCTGAGCACTGATTTGAGGAGGACCACGCAGCTGCTGAGCATCACCCGCAGCAGCACGAGAAGGAAGGAGGAGCAGCTTAGTAACCACTACCATGGATAACTTCTTCACTGAGGTGCTTTGTAACCATACAAAAAAGGCTTAAAACTAATACATATAATAGACTTCTGGACTCTTGTCTGTAAGCCAGTCTTTCTCCTCTTGGGAGCCCATGTGTGGCTGCGTGAGAAAGATCAACTACTTCCTTGTACTGTTACCTCTTGCTGTGATGGATAAGTGGTCTTTACATCCATCTATGGTGAGAACACTTAGAGCAATCAATACAAGAAGAGAAATGCCATACAAACCATGACCGTGACCCCTTGTTTAAAGTCTGCTAGTAGAACTGGGCTACCTGAATATTATAGGAAAACCTGCATCAAAAGACAATTTCTGCATGTTACTCACCTCGTGCAGGCTATCCATGAGCTTCCACTGCTTCATAATCATCCATTCAACCTGAAAACACCATTAACTTCCTTGCTTCGTATTTTCAGCAACGCAACACCTACTGATGACGTCAACGTTAAGAGACATGCATCTCCAGGAAGTACTGAGCTTGGAAATCACCAAGAAGTAACTTTATTAGCTTAAATTAATGCTATGCTCAATATGTTTTAATTTTTTACTTGGTTTGGAGGCTACATGACAGTTTCTTGAATACTTCATTGTGGAATACATAAATCGCAATCTCCTGAGGCAAGAAAGCTTGTAGGGAAAAAGAGAAGAATAAGGATTAAAAAAAAGAAAGTACATAAGGTGAAGATATAACCGATTTATGCTGCCGCTGTTCTGTTGGTGCTGCCAGGACCAGAGGCATGCCGATTTTATATGCACACGCTTGTGGAGCAACAGAGACAGAGAGAGCAGCAGATGGTGTGAATCTACATAATGGAGCAGGAAGAGGCCAGTAAGCGGAGAAGTGTGTTTGCTTTAAGAGAATGCTAGTTTGGTGGATTTAGCAGTTTTACGAACGACGGACTGGGAAGGGACTTTGCTGAATTCTAGCACTGGTCATAAGGACTCTTTTATCCCCAGAGACTGTTTTTTCTTCAGTGACCCAAGCGGGCTGGTCTGATAGATTTTTTACAGCTGCCATCAGTTAGTGGACAGCAGTGACGCTAATCTCTAGTGGAAGCGTACCCTAGGTGTGCTGCACTTCTTATATGCTGTACAAAAGCAACAAACAGGATTCATGCCCGCACAAGTAAGAAATAAACCAAAGGGCAACAACATCTGTTTTATATGTTGTATAAGTTAGTTCGTTATTTAACTGTATCTGAATAGACTATCAATAGTATAAGAAACCCTACTACTATATGCATTTACTGTCTTATCTATTTTGACATTGAAATATTTATTTTAATTGTATTCTGCCTGACGTTGTTATTGTATAACTTATAAGATTTTGTTTATACTGCATGTAATTAAAATTAAATCACACTCTCACTCCATCAATCCCAAAACACCCTCTATTTTAACCACAAAACTTCATATAACTCCTCTCCTTCTACAACCATCCACAGCCCTCTAACACAAAGAACTCAATTACCATGTTACCAACACCACTCTCCCACAACCATATCATCCCATTACTCTTGCCTTCTCTATCCATCTGTCTTTACTTTATCTCCATCATTACCACTTATCACCACCCACTTAACACCATGTACTGTATCAAATCACTCACCCTACCATACACCACAAACAATCCCTCCATACCTGCAAACACGCAACTAATTATCTATTACCCTTTAATCTTACAACTCACCTTTCCTATCCATTATACCTCACAATCTAAAAAACACCTTAGCCTCAAATACCACTTCCTAACTATATTCTACCTTAAACCCATCACCAGCATTGCAGCTCAACTACTACTAGGAGGTGATATTCACTCCAACTATGGCCCAACAAATAACACCCATACCACACCTGACCCCAATCTTCCACAAATCCACTGATTTACTCATACTAAACCTAAACATTCGCAGTATCATAAATAAAATAGAACAGTTACATGGAACCATCTCTGTATATAACCCAGATATTATAGTGTCTACAGAAACATGGCTTAAACCCCACATTAAAGATAACTTCATAACTCCACCCGGTTTCAAGATATTAAGAGTAGACAGACCTCACAGAAAAGATGGTGGCATTGCCCTTCTTTACAGATCCAATTTAAAAGTTCAGCTACTTCAAAAAGAAACCCCAGATTTCAACACTGCCATGACCCTATTCAACAAAATCCTACTAAATCAATACAAACAACTAAACCTACTCAGCATTTATATACCACTAGGAGACAGCATTAAGACACTAGAATCTATACTCCACTGGGCTTCCCATTCCCTGTCCCAAGAAACTGTATTCCTAGGTGATGTCAACATAGACTGGAACACCATACACTCACCCAAAGCTACCAACCACATAAACCTATATAATTTCGTACAACTCATACACTTACCCACAAGAATTGACAAAACCACCAAAAGTGAATCCAACTTAGACTGGATCCTGACTAACCAGCCCAATACTGACAACCTATCCGGGATACTACCTAATTCCCTCAGTGACCATAACCCAACCTTTCTCCTTCGGCACAAACTAAAATCTACCAATACCCCCACTCTCTTACAAATCCGCTCCCACAAAAACTTCTCCCCAGTACAATTCTCAGAAGCTCCAAAATCCTGTGACTGGGCTCCTATAAAAACCCTTCCCCTGAATAGTGCAGTAGAATATTTTAATGTCAAATTCCTAGGGATTTTAAACCAACTAGCCCCACTGAAAACAATAAGATTGCGAAGTAACCCTACTCTCTGGTTAAACAAAGCCACTAAAATCTTACTCAAGACTAGAGACAAAGCTTGGTTAACTTGGCAAAAATACAAAACTCCCGAAACTAGACAAAGCTTTGCTGAGCTCAGAACTAAAGCAAAAAAACAGGTCAGGTTGGACAAGATAAACCACTATATTTCTCTACAAAGGAAACATAACAACCCACAGAAATTCTGGGCTGCAGTGAGCAACATCCTCCAGCCTGGAAAAGTCACCACACCACCCCCAGATATCAAAGGTATTGATTCACATATAGCCTCTAGTTTCAATAACTACTTTACCTCTTCAATACTGAACCTGGTAGGTGCAATATCACCCACAACCCAACCTCAACCCTTAAACTACCAGACTAACTCCACCCCTTTCACACTCACCCAGTACCAACATCTACCATTCAAAATCTCTTAGCTAAACTCAAACCTACCACCCTAGCTGCCAACAGTCTTCCAGCTAAATATCTACAAACTGCATCCAAGGCCATCAGCTAGCCCATCTCCCTACTTATTAACAGATCTATCGCCCTGTATACTATTCCTTCATTTTGGAAAACCTCATATATCATCCCCCTCCACAAGGGAGGTCCATCTACTGACCTCTCCAACTACCGTCCCATTGCAATCCTATCACCTCTCTCAAAAATTCTAGAAAAATATATCCACCACCAACTCCTTACCCACCTGCTAACCAGCAACCTTCTAACTAAAACCCAGCATGGATTCAGACCTTCCCATAGCACCAACACTGCCCTAATTAACTTTTCCAATACCATAAACTCGCACAGGAACCAAGGAAAGCTGGTCTCTGCCACCTTCTTAGACCTATCCAATGCATTTGATACAGTTTCCCATAACAAACTCCTCACCTGTCTAGCAGAACTCAACCTTGACGACCCCATTCTACAATGGTTTAACAGTTACCTAAACAACCAGTCACAATCTGTCAAATGGGGCAACTCCCTATCCCCCCACTCCCTGTCACATGTGGTGTCCCACAAGGTTCAGTCCTTGGCCCCCTTCTCTTCAACATATTTACAAATAATCTCCACCTAGCTACCACTAAAGCCAACATTGTCCAGTATGCGGATGACACTACCCTAATCTGCTCAGCAACAAACATCCAATTACTTCAAAGTAAATCCCAAGAATCCTTCACTGAGGTACAGAACTGGCTAAACAACTACCAACTAATACTAAACCCTCAAAAAACACAGCTAATACTATTCCACCCAACCAAACACTGCAATGCCACCTTTACTATCATGTCTACCAACGGCACCCTCATCACTCCAGTAACTGAGGCTAATCTCTTAGGCATCACTATTGATCACCAACTTAAATACAAGAAGCACATATCCCAAACTATCTCTAAAGTCCATAAAAAACTAGGTTGCCTATATCATTACAAACTATTCCTAACCCCTGAGACTAGAACAACAATAGCCAGAACTCATCTCTTATCAACACTACTTTACGTCTCTCCAGTTCTCACCAATATTAACAAAACCAACCTGAACAAACTCTCTACATGCTACAATAAAATAGCTAGGTTCACTGCCAATAATAGATCATATTCCCACCATTGCCTATCCCTAACTAAACTGCACTGGTTAGAATTTCCAAACCTCCTACGCTACCACCAACTGATCATAGCCCATCAAATTCTCTTCCATCCGGTGAAGTGCCCTGCTTGCCAACATGCTAAACTTTCATAAACCTAAAAGGGAGCTACGTTCATGTATCAAAAACATGATTGAAGTTAATCCATGCAATAACAGTTCTGGGTAGGCCTTATTCTCCCATGATGTTGCCAAAGCATGGAACACTCTCCCACCTGAACTCAGGCTACAAAGTCACACAGGCACCTTCAAAGGCCTTCTTAAATTAAACCTCAATATTAACCCTCTCTGCAACTGCAAAGAACCCCCCCTTGAAGACCCACTTTTCCATATGTAAGTGGCCCATTGAAGCCTTTAATGCATACACTATACTCTCACCTGAAATGTACTTTTTGTATATATTGTAAATAATGGTACTTCTCCTGAGTATCATATTGTTCTACATAATTGTTTTTTGTACTTCACTGTTTCTCTTATCGTGTATGCCAGTTTTATTGTTATCTAAAGCATGTATGTACACTGTTATTTCTTTGGAGCTTTTCTCCCCAGGACTCCACTGAAAAAGGACACATGATGTCCAGTTGGACTTATCCTGGTAAAATAAATGTTAAATAAATAAATAAATAAATAAACTGTACACCAGTCATTATCTTACTGCATGAAAGGATCTGCACATTGCTCAAAATATCCTATAACAAGTGAAGGTAGAGTTTCTGACCTGGGGGGCATGCAGCTCTTCAAATATCAATTGCTTTAGCCTACAATGGAAACAATGGAACTAAAATAAATGCCAAAAACTATATGTTATGCCCCACACAAGTTTGCATTAATGTAACACTTGTTATGTGTGTACTTCAGTATTACAAAGTTACCTCAAGAACATGAAATATCCATGATAATGTATAGTTTTCAGTACTAAGTGCGGGCTGTAAACCTTCAGCCCTTTTTTCCAGGATGCTTACTTACAAAGACAACAACAATGCAGTTAAGTACAAAAGTGGAAATATTATTATATTGCCTGTGTAGTTAAGTACAAAGGTGGAAATATTATTATATTGTCTGTGTACTTCTTAAAAAGCAGTGCCTTGTAACAGTGAGTGTCCAAAATCACACAGCTAAAAGACCTGAGTAGACAGTATGTAAAGATCATCACTGCACATGCATGCAAAGAGGCCTTTGAAGGTGCAATGCATAAATGCAGCCACTAATATGAAAAAAGATTTAGTGCTGTAAGGAAAACTCAATACTCAAAATGCATCTATTCACTTCAGGGATTAGTAATGTGTTAACATTTTTTTAAACAGGAACACTCTCTGACCAATCTCAAAACCATATCTGCAGATGACTTCACTTAGGCTCACTGCTTACATTTGGGGACCACCTAAGAAATATTTTTATAGTTAGAGTAATAATAACAAGAGGAAAAATACCAATAATTTATTTTAGTACAGGACCTCTGACCAAAATATATGCTGGCTATTACTCTTTGTTTCCATACATGCTTATTTGAGATAACTGTATTGTATATGTCCATGAACTATTTCTATTTCCAATCCAGTGACTACTAATTTGGCATTGAGATAACCCTTACTGGTCTTTCATGTTCAAGAATTGATGATTTTCCAGGTTCATACTCAAAGATGCTCCTAGGCTCTGAACGAAACATGCGCGTGTCCACCTTTCTGTCTGGAGGATCCCAGTCATGCCTGGACAGAAAACAACAGATATATAATTAGCAGCTGTATAGTTTTATTCCAAGAAGGAGGTAATAGCAACATTTAAATCAGTGTTGATTTTAATGATTTTTACCCTTAGACATCATTGGCATTCATTGACATTACTGTTTTAGGAATGCTTTACATAAACTTTTTCATTGTCACATACTAAGCGTTTTAATAAACATGAAGTGAATTTGCTATTCGTTCCTGACAGCACTTTCTTCTGAAGAGTTACTGCAGTAATTTATCACAAAAAACTGTAAACATAAC
The DNA here is from genome assembly GCF_019279795.1 of Protopterus annectens. NCBI lineage: Eukaryota > Metazoa > Chordata > Ceratodontiformes > Protopteridae > Protopterus > Protopterus annectens. The sequence goes on from NC_056729.1 coordinate 1,037,527,518, forward strand.
CAAAAAGCTTCTATTAATAACAAAAAGGATTTTTATTAAAACATGTCAGCCCATGAATATATAAAACTACAATATCACCCACCTCACATCCAGACGCAGAAATACATTTGCACACATTTATATAGTTTACCGAGTCTTGTTTTGCAGTTAAGCATCTTGAAGGTAGTGATAATGCTTGAAAAAGATGTTTCTGTCTCACAGTTTCTTATTCATTCATGAACACACAAACACACACACACAATATATATATATATATATATATATATATATATATATATATATATATATATATATATATATATGGTTACAGTTCATTTGGTTTAAAGTTCATTTGATTTTAAAAAAGATTAAAAGTGGTTTACTTGATCTAAACTTCAAATGACTGAATCACATTTGATTGAAAACTATATTAGCTTGTAGAAAATAACTGTTGTTTTGGTTTTGGAGGATAGGAATAATAATAATAATGCAAACGGGGGTTAATCATTATTATTTCATTTCTAATGCCACCTATTAAGATGTACCTCCATGTCTAGAAGTTTGTGCATGTGTGCCAGAAGTGATTCAGTGTGTCAGGAGTATTCTCTTTTTTCAGTGGTTGTGCAACTGTGGAATTACTATATTTAAGTTAGGGGAATGTGCAGTGGAAAGCTCCCTGCATGGGGTGCAGCTGGGTTTCCCTTTGCAAAACAAGCTTTTGGAGATATATTTAATGCATGTGACTTTTTCAGTGAAATCAGTTTTGATGTTTTGTGGATCAGATCAAATAAGGTTTTGATCAAATTAACCTTTTTTTTTTTAGAGCAAATTACTTTAGATCAAATAAACCACACACACACACACACACACACACACACACACACACACACACACATATATATATATATATATATATATATATATGTATATATAGTACAAATTTAAAAATGAGAGGTATAACAGTTAAAGATCCACTGCAGAGCAAAACTAAATAAAGTAAAAAACAAAATGCAGCGTTTACATGACTTGTATCACAAAAACTTAAATTTCTTTATTAAAATAGCTACATGATAAGCGCTTTCGGGTTATCAAAAACCCTTCATCAGATCTAACATCTACAACAATAAAAACTCAAGTTAAAATTCTTGTCATCCAATAGGAATAAAATGTATTCCATGAAAATTATGTAATAAAATCAATCCTTATACTTATAGCCAATCATTATGGCCAAGAATTAGGACATCCAATCAATATTAAGCGAACAAGTATTATAATTCACTGAGTTGTCACTGACATTAAATCTAATTCATTAGTCAAACATCTTCTATTACAGACCAATAACTTACATTTTTTGCCCTTCCGATCAATTCTACATAGTTACAGGTCTTAGCGAACTGAGTATTCTGAAATACACTGACCAATGATGAAAAAGAAGTTATGTTCTTACCATAAAGTTACATCTGTGTTGTTGATCTTCATTCATTCATTACTGATGGGTGTCAGTTCCGTCCTTGGAACTGAGTCGACCTTTATAACAAGCTTGCACCAACCAAAAAAAATCTCAAGCTAAGTTTACCCAGAGTGCCCCCTCCCTGTTACCTCAGATTTAGTTTGCCTGTAAGAGATAGAAAGCGGAGGCTTTTTCTGAGCAAACTCCCTAAAAATAAGATTTGGACCAAATCCAGACCTCCAGGAGCCTTTGGAGGGGAAAGGAGGGTGGGATGTAATGAATGAATAAAGATCAATAACACAGATGGAACGTTTTGGTAAGAACATAACTTCTTTATCTGATGTTGTTAATCTTCATTCATTCATTACTGATGGGACAGAGTCCCTAGCTTCCTTATGTCATATTTACCCCTGGATGAAGCTGTTGCTCACTTCAATCACAAATTTCTAACTATCCTCAACTCTCATGCCCCTATCCGCTCCACTCAAACCAAAACAAAAACAGCACCATGGCTAACTAAAGACACCAAAGCTAAACTTAAAATCAGAAACAAAGCATGGGACATCTGGCGTTCCACAAAGGCCCCCCTAGATCACAGCAGATATCGACAAATAAGGAATATGACCAAACAATCTATCCTACTAGACAAAAAGAAGTACTATTGTCAACTGCAGGAGAAAAATCAAGCAAATCCTCAAAGGTTTTGGGCAGGTATTAATAAACTATTGTGTCCAGGATAGACTACCACTCCATTCCCTGCAGCCTCTACTGATAAACCACCAGAGGATGTTGCAAACATCTTTAATAGCTTATTTACTGAGACTATTCAGTCCCTTGCTAGTCAGTTACCTCCTTGCCTTCACAGCTCTAACAACTTCACTTCCAATAGTCAACCCCCTTAACCCTTCAGCCAGTCCCTACATCATTTATTCAAAGTCTACTCAAAAAACTTAAAACAGCCACCCTAGTTGCTGACCTTCTCCCTGCTGAATATCTGCAAATAGGCGCAGACGCAATAGTGTATCCCATCTCCATACTAATTAACTGAACCATTGCGGAAGCTTCCACTGACACTCTGGAAAGTAGCTCATGTCATACCACTCCATAAAGGAGGCAGCTCTACTGAACTGTCTAATTTCCGACCCATATCCATATTGTCACCATTGGCTAAAATCATGGAAAAATGCATTCAGAGACAAGTGCTACAATACCTGACTCATAACAACCTACTGGCCTGTTGCCAGCATGGGTTCAGGCCACATCACAGTACCACCACAGCCCTCCAAGCCTTCCCTGATGTCATAAACAATAACCGCAATAGTCACAAACTATCCTCTGCCCTATTTTTAGATCTCGTCAAAGCTTTTGATATGGTTGACCACCACCTACTAACTCTTAGACTAAAAACCATGGGCTTAGACACTCAAGCTCTTAAATGGTTCCAATCCTACTTGAGCAGTAGACAACAGGCAGTTTTATGGCAAAACAAACTCCCCACCCTCCTACCCAACACACTGGGAGTTCCTCAGGGCTCCATAATCGGAACTCTCTTATTTTCCATATTTATCAATGAACTCCACACTGTCATCCCAGATGCTAATTGTATCCAATATGCAGATGATTCCACCTTGATCTGCTCTGCCACCTCTCAGTCAGATTTACAAATACTATCCCAGACTACTTTCAATTCTGTCGAAAAATGGCTAACAGACCGTCACCTGATCCTAAATCCAAACAAAACTAAGTTACTACTGTTTTCCCCTACCCGCAGGTTAACTATACCATCCTTCTCCATAAAATCTAACAATGGTACCATAATCTCCCCAGATACCTACACAAAGCTTCTAGGCGTCACTATAGACAATAATCTCAAATTCGACATGCATGTCAATCAGACTATTAAAACCATTAACAAAAAACTCGTCTCACTATATAAGATAAAAACTTTCCTAACTCCACCTGCTAAAATAGCCATTGCACACTCTCACCTTCTTTCAACTCTCCTTTATGCTTCTCCTTTATTCACCAACTTAAATAAAACTGAACTTAATAAACTCTCTAGCTTTTATAATCATATCACCCGATTCGTCACCGGCATGCCCTGTAAAAACTTGAACTACCTAGGATGGTTAGAAGTGCCACATCTATTTCAGTATAACCAACTGTTATTAGCACATAAAATTCTCTATTAGCCTGATAGTATCCCTGCATTGAAACATGTCATCAAACCCAGCAGTAACCTCACTTTGCTCCTCGAATAGGTTACTAGTACAAACTGTCAAATCCAATAATTCAGCTGGAGACTCTCTGTTTGCCAACTATGTTGGTAAAACCTGGAATTCACTGCCAGCTGATATCACCCTTGAACGCATCCTAAGTCAATTCAAAAAAAGTCTTAAACAATATTTTAAATCACATTGGCTATGTCCTTGTTCCAAGCCAGACTAACCCTCCTACAATGTTAGTGTATTAAGACTCTCATAACTTAACTGAATTTGCATTTTGTGTCTTTAACCTTTATGCAAAATATATATCCTATTGATTTGTTTGTGTATAACCTGCAACTTGTTTTTTTCAATACTTACGTTATGTCATTGTCTGTACCTTGGAGCTTTTCTTCCCGGGCCTCCACTGAAAATGAACATGTATACAGTTGGACTTTCCCGGTCAACAAATGTAAAATAAAATAAAATAAATAAATAAATAAATGTCCAGGGTGGCCCTATGGAAGGATGTTCCTGAGCACCACTGAACCAAAGGATGCTCTCCCTCTGGAGACCAAGTCCAATTTGTAATGACTGATAAAGGTATGAGGAGTAGCCCATGTAGCTGCTGCACAGATGTCATCCATTGAGGCCCTAGAATGAACAGCAACAAATGTCACCACTGATCTGGTTGAATGTGCCTTGACTTTAGTTGGTAGAGGAATTTTGTTTTGTTGGTATGTGAAGCATATACAGTTTCTCAACCATTTAGAAAGAGTCACCTTAGAAACAGATTTTCTTAAATTTGGTCTTGAATAGGATACAAATAACTGGTCAGATTTTCGTAGTGATTTAGTTCTCTCCAAACAGAATTGTAATTGTCTATGAACATCCAATAAATGCAATCAGTATTCATATTTATTAGAAAAATTGGGGAAAAGACCTGCAGGTCGACTGTTTGATTAATGGTCAATTCTGAAATAACTTTGGGCAAAAAGGACGGATTAGTCCGGAGTGATACTCTGTCCTTATGAAAGACCATGTAGGGACATTTTATGCATAAGGCTTGTAGTTCAGAAATTCCTCTTGCTAAGGTAATAGTGACCAAGAAAAGAAATTTCCAGGATAAAAATTTTATGTCACAAGTGGCAGCGGGTTCGAAAAGGGATCGAGTCAATGATTGCAGAACTAGTTTCACACTCCAAGGTTCCACTGGTTCTTTGACCAGAGGTCTAAAGTGCGAGATACCTTTCAAAAGGTTTTACAGAGAAGGTGGGAAATCAAGGACGAATGTTGAAAGACATTGTGGAAATTTGAAATAGCAGCCAGGTGTACTCGAATAGTGGAGGCTGCCTTTCTCGAATAGAGATGACTTGATAAATAGTCCAATACAGCACTAATCGGGGCTGAGCAGGGGTCTAGTCTTTTCTGTTGATACCAAGGGGGTAAATCTCCTCCACTTGTTGAAATAAAGTTTCCTGGTGGCTGGTTTGTGTGAAGCCAGAAGAATGTTATGAACAGGGGAGGATAGATCTTTCTCCCTGGTGATTACTGGAAGTGGAGAAACCAAGCTGTGAGCTTGAGACTGGATATGTTTGGATGTATCAACCCCTGCGGGTGTGACAGTAATTCCAGAGTTGGACCCAGAATCCATGGTTAGTGTACTAGGTGAGGCCAAAGGAAGGGACACCAAACCTGTCGAGGCCAGTAGGGTGCAATGAAGATTACTCTGCTTCTCAATTGAAGGGCCTTCTTTAGAAATTGTGGGATCGGGGAAGGGGAGGGAAAGCATAAAGAAGTCCCGTGGGCCAATCGTGTATTACAGTGTCCCTCGGGGGCTCCCCCTGCAGGGGGATTAGGGCAAAGTACCTGCTGCATTTGTGATTTGCTGGTGAGGTGAATAGAGTGCAGAAAGGCAGGCTCCAGTGGCTGCAGATCTTCACTGCTATGGTTGTATTGAGGGACCACTTGTAAGGCAGGTGGATGCATCTGCTCAGTTTGTCTGCAATCATGTTGGAATCCTTGGGAATGTGCATTACTACCAGCAAGTGGTTGGAAGCTATCGCCCATTGCCAAATTCTCATGGCCTCTCAACACAACGGGTAGAACTTGGTTCCCCCTTGTTTGTTGATATACCAGACCACTGACATGTTGTCAGACTGGATAGCAATTGTCCCTGATGGGAGGACAGATTGAAATGCTTGCAATGCTAGAAGCACTGACCTCAGTTCTAGAACACTGATATGCAGATTGGCCTCCAGAGGGGACCAAATGCCTTGGACTGTCTTTCCCTGGAAGTGCCCCCCCGCCCCATCAGGGAAGCATTCGTGGTCACTATGGCCTTGGGCTGAGAGGGTAAGAAAGGGCAACTCCATAGGTCTTTTTCTGGCTTCATCCACCAAAATAAATCTTGTTTGCATCGGTTTGTTATGTGGATCTGAAAGGACAGTGGATGAGTCATAGGGGAATGCAAGAATGGTTAAGAAGAGGTGAATTTAAACCAAGAGATGAAAGGTTAATATTGGCAGCCCAAGACAGTGGTCTATGTACACACTGGTTCACAAAGTCCATTGAATGTGTGGGAGAAACAGATAAATTGTAGGTTTTGTAAAACCGAACTGGCAACAGTCGCACACCTTGCTGCTGGTTGTGACATACTAATGGCAAAGGGCCTGTACACTGAAAGGCACACTAGTGTGATGCGACTGTTGCATTGGGGATTGTGCAAACATTATGGTTTTGAAGTGGCTGAGAAGCAATGAAAACATGAGCCACAAAGCATCATAGAAAATGATCAAGTCTTCTTCACATGGGATCATCCATTACCAACAGTTCAAAAGATAGATGCTAGAAAACTGGATACAGTAGTCCAAGAAAAGAAGACAAGAGTAGCATTGATCATTGAAATTGCCACACCCAGTGATTACAGTGTACTGTGTACAGAGAGACACATGGTTATAAAATATCAGGATCTGCAAGCAGAAACGAGAGCAATGTAGAAGAAGGATACCCAGATAGTTCCAATTGTAGTAGGAGAAACGGGTCTTATAAAAATGAGTCTACCATCATATTTAAATAAGCTACCAATACACATAACTCCATATGAATTACAGAAGGAGTCATTACTGGGCACATTGCGGGTGCTGCGAAGAGCACTTTTGTCTGACATCACAAAGTGAAACAATACTAATTTCATTAACTTTAATCGTAATTTGACTTAGGAATGGAGTCCATTCCCATCATGGTATTAGAAACCCAAAAGATTTGAAGAAATTAAAAAAGGGAGACATCACTGTGTTAGTAGAAGCCATTGTAGAAGTCTCATGTGTAGTCCCACCAGGGGAACTATTGTAATCAATGCTGCCATTGATCCTAGACGTTGAAGGGCTGCCCGAGCTGAAACTTTGTCCTGAGAGAGTATCACCCACAGTTGGGACCTCAGTCTTTCTAATCTGTAACATGGAAGGGAGACTAGTCAAGACTGAGTACTGAAAGTTGCTTATATGAATTCTAGAGTTTGAGAAGGAGTCAACTTGCATTTCTCCTTATTTATTGATATCCCTAAGTATTTTGCTAGCTTTAGAGTGTAACGTACCAACTAGTAACCTTCCCTGCTTAAGGCCTCATTCTTTATTTTTTTATTTCTGCCTTATGAAAGTGTACCTCACACTTTCTTTTTTATCTTTTACTGTTGCAATTTTATATATCCTACGAATACTCCATAACAACAATCCTTCAACATGTTTTCCTCATCCACTTTGTGGTTGTCTTATTTTATTCCCATAAATGTATAAATTTTAAACTTTTTTTTTCACTCTTTAATTTAAAATCTAAGTATAATTGTCTTACTGTCAATTTTCATTGTAAAACTGTATCATGATATTCTGTTGATTTCTATTGTATAACTGCATTTGAGCATTCTGTTATTTTTATTTTAAAACAGTTTTTGGAGCTTTTCTCCCCGGGCCTCCATTGAAAACGGGCTCATTTTTGGCCCAATGGAATTTCCCGGTAAAAAAACTGCAAATAAATAAATAAATAAAATAAAATAAATGTAAGGCTGTAGCCAATAGACACTTGGTGGGGGCGATAAGGAGCCAATTGTCTAAATACGGACACACCCGGAATCATTGCAGTCTCAAGTGAACTGTTACCACTGCCATGCATTTGGTGAACACTCTGGGGGCCATAGAGAGTCCAAAGGGCAGTGCTCGGAATTGGTAATGATTGGCTGCCAGCTGGAAACGAAGGAATCTTCTGGAGCTTTTGTCCATTTTTATGTGGTAATATGCATCCTGAAGATCTATTGAGCACATCCAATAGTCTTTCTCTAGGAAGGGTAGGATAGACTGAACTGTAACCATCCGGAATTTTGTTTGATTGACAAATCTGTTTAGGATGCTGAGGTCCAAGATTGGCCTCCAGTCCCCTGTCTTTTTTGGCACCAAAAAGAACCTCGAGTAAAATCCGGATCCTTTTTGGCTGCTGCTTCCCTTTGACTGGGTGGAACATCAGGAATGTGCCTTAGTGGCCTCAGACAAGTAGAGAGGGGTATGTGATAACCTCTGGCAATTATCGTCTGCACCCAAGAATCTGTGGTTATCATTCACCAGGCAAGGTGGTGCAGAGAAAAATGTCCCCCGAATGCTTCCAGAGGTAAACAATTGGACCACTCTTCAGGAGTGCTGATGGGGCTGTCCAGAGAACGAATCTCTGGATACCTGATTACACGGTCCCCCTCTGCCTCTGTAGGAACATCTTCCAGATGAGTTTCCCCCTCTGACCCGGAGGGGGGGGGGGGACTCAACCCATGCATCATGGAAAGGACCCTGAGACTTGTTGTACCACATCTTTCCACTCCTCTGATTCCTAGAGTAGGATAGTTAGGGGGTGAAAAAACATACACCCACGGCAGACAGGGTCATGCCATCCTTTTCATATCTGGCTAAGGTGTCTTTCACTTTTGGGCCAAAGAGAGAAGAAGCCTCCACTGGAGTATTGAGAAAGGAAGACTTAAAAGGGTCCATAAAATCACAAAGGCGCATCCAGGCGTGACATCTCATTACAATGCCTGCACCTGCAGCTCTTCGGTAGTGTGAGAGATCAACCGCATGGATGAGTTAGATTTAGATTCTAGGGTTGCAAGCTGTGCGGTGACTTTGTCAAGCACCTGGTCAGAGACTGCTCCTGATAAGGTTTCCAAGAGTTCCAAGATTAGGTCTCTCTGGAGTCTGGTAAAGTGTTCCAAGTAACTCAAGGACCGAATGGCAAAGAAAACACTTGCTTTCCTAGCCTGTCAATCACCTGAGGTTCCCTGTTCAGGGGACGGACAGCATGGCTCTTCTCGGTGAGCTGTTTCTTAGTGGCACTGCCACCACCATAGCGTCTACCGGTAAGCCTTTAGACCAATGTGGACTGTCTTCTGGCGGGGAAAGAATTTTGTCTGGTCTCTGGGGAATTGTTTAATGGTGTCAGGACTCTTCCAGGTGCACTGCACAACAAGCTGAACTAGGTCATCTGCAGGTGGGGTCACTCAAGACATAGAGGGTCAAGCACGAAAAGCCTGCAAGAATACAGACTCCTCAGATGAGGGGTTGGTGGGCTTCCAGCCTCCCCACTGTTTTAAAATTTCCAGTATGTCTCCAACAAAGACATCCTCAGGGGGTGATCATGGGGACTCCTCCCCCTCATCGTAGTCTATATCTTCAGTAAGGGATTCCTCAGGGGAGTCCATGTGCTTCCTCTTGCACGATCTCTTGTGTGGTACTTCTTCAGTGGGGACATCTGAGGAGGACTCCGAAGAGAGGTGGCCCTGCAGTAGGGTATCTTGAGGCTCTTGTGCTCAATGTCCCAGTGTGGTGGATTGTGTCAGCTGCGGTCCATAGGGGGGATATATATGGTACTCTGATGCCGAGGGGACCAGCTGTGTACCTGTGGAGGCACATACAAATGTGGAACACCCAGGCAGTAAACACAAGACAGATGGGTGTCTGAGTTTGGCATTTCTTTATTACATTGGTCGCATTGTTTAAATCCCATTGTTCCCTTTTTATCAGCCATAGTGGAACAAAGTTCTCCAACAGCAGTATAACAAAAAAAAAAAAAAACTGTGAAAGTCAGTCGACAAACGAGAACATGGAAATAGAAAATATCAATAACATTTTTTTTTTTTTTTTTTTATAACAAATAGATAAGAAAGAACAATAGAGAGAAAAGGGGAAAGGGGGATACCAGCAATGGTATTGAGAATTACCTCAGAAGGTAGGAGAGACTGAGAAAGGAAAAGGCCTGTACCAGCGATGGTATGAAGAGTACCAAATTTGGTAAGAAAATGGAAATAGGCACTCGAACAAGTATGAAAACACTAGCAACTAATAAAAATAAAGGTAAATTATTATAGTTAAACCAGAAAAACTTCAAAAAAAAAGTTTTGAAGTAAGGAATTCTAAATGACTTAGCTGAGAGATGGCTTGACACGTCTTGATATCTACGCGGCAAACAAGATCTGAGGTAACAGGGAGAGGGGCACTATTGATAAGCTTAGCTCAAGAGTTTTTTTGGCTGGCACAAGCTTGTTATAAAGGCTGACTTGGTTCCAAGGACAGAACCAAAACCCATCAGTAATGAATGAAAGAAGATGAACAACATCAAATCTATTCTTCACCTACACGGTGTCACTCATTGATTCAAGTCACGTTAATGATACATATATTCCATTGGTCCATCTTCATAGGATCAGTGAGGTAATTCTTTAAAACCTCCAATCAAATCTATACAACAACAAATTCAGCCAATTGGATTACTTCATCCAAATGAAATATGGTTATACTGAACAAGCCTATAATGTGACTCGCAAAGTCGTCGTCATCGACATCTAATCTGTTTGATTGGTCCAAACACTTATTATGCACCAATAACTTGAATCCTTTGAGCTTCCAATCGATTCTTCATGGTTACAAGCCTAAAGGGACGGTGCAGTATGCAGGGGTAGAGTTGTTGCCTCACAGCAAGAGGTTATCTGTTTCGATTCTCAGCTGGAGTGCCTTCTGTGTGGAGTCTGCAGGTCCTCCCTGCATTTGTGTGGGGTTCCTCCGGGTGCTCCAGTTTCCCCCCCAAGTTTTAAAGACATGCATCTGAAGTGTTTCTCCCCAGGCCTCTACTAAAAATTGGCTTCATTCCAATTCGGACTTTCCCGGTAAACAAATGTTAAATAAATAAATAAACCAAATGGATATTCCAGAAACTCTGACCAATAAGGAGCTGTTTGTTATTAACCTACACAATATCCCTCACTGGTTCGATTCATACTGCAATACATATATTCCACTGGTCCATTACCATCTTTATTGGACCAATGCAGTAATTCCTAAGGACTTCAATTCAGGTCTATATGACATCAAATTCAGCCAAAAGGAGTATTTCATCCAAATGAAATATCGTGCAAAAAATATATCACATTTATCACTTAATGCCACTGCACTGGTCCAATAAAGATAGATACACACACACACACACACACACACACACACACACACACACACGAGCGCGCACACACACACACACACACACACACACACACACACACACACACACACGCACATATATATATATATATATATATATATATATATATATATATATATATATATATAGTGTCTTTTGGCTTTTCCCGGTTAGGGGTCACCACAGCGGAACTCCGGTCCACTAATTATTGGCAGTAGATTTTTACGTGCTGGCTTGCCGGGCCTAGCGCACAACCTTCAACGAAGGAACATCCATTCACGCATGTCGCCACATAGAAGACGCTCTAACTAAGAATCGAACGGGCAACGTCTAACTATGAGGCGACAACACTACACACACACACACACACATATATATATATATATATATATATATATATATATATATATATATATATATATATATATATCTAAAATCTTATATTTACGTGTGTGTGTGTGTGTGTGTGTGTGTGTGTGTGTGTGTGTGCACTCAATACCTTTGGTGTGCCCCTTCATCAGATGCTCATAAGGGGGAATGTTTAAAGGAAATTTGATATTTTGCAGGACAAACCATACTCAGAATAAGTGAAACAGACTGGATTATGCTTTATCACCAAAAAGATAAAAAGCTGGTTAGTGTAGAATTCTTGTCATTTCTATTATTCCTATTAAGATGTTTTAGATTCTGTTATATTTACAGGGCAGTTAGAAAGTGCTTTTCCCCTGAAATCACAAAACATTTGTGTGTTTTCCTTGTTTTTGCAGGACACAGCTATCCAGACAAATGAGTGTTATGTGTAAAGAGGGACAGGTGGTTAAGTCTAGAAACATCTGAAATGAATGGATACTTACCAAAGTTGTCTTATGCTACTCACTGTACTAGAAACACCTTGGTAAAATGCACAGGTGAATGACACTGTTTTGGCACACCAGTTATTACTTAACATTATTTGTTGACATGAGTAGTTTTACTGACTATGGTCTGTAATCTGCTAGAGGATGTGTTCTATGAATGTTAAGCCTTTTTGTCCTTCACAGAGCAGACAAAGAACACTGAACTATAAATCTTTTGTTACATTACTGCATTCTTTATGCACATCATTCCAAACTACAGATTAAAAATTTAGTCTGCACTCCAGCCAAGAACAAACAGAGTTGCAATAGAATATGATGGCTTAGAAAAATAAATAAGTAAATTTAAGACACAGTAGCACGTTTCAATAGAATGCTTTTTATTTGGAAATAAACTAGCCATGTATGGCAGTTGGGATATTAAGCTCTAGAGTAACTGTATAGAAAGTTGAAACATAACAAAATTACTTTATACATATATGAAACAAACTGGCTTCTAAAGACATATCTATGTCTAGTGACTTCATGTCCTAATGTTGCTTAATAAACAGCACATTATAAGATGTTACAGTAGAACATTCAGAGCTCAGAAAATACATCATATGACCAGAAGTAACCCCGAACCTGGAAAAACATTCAGTCACTGTGACACCTTACCCAGCTGAGTGATGGTGCACTCCCAGTACACTCAATACACTACAAGCCTGGTATGTGATTATACAAAGGTGTCATGAAATATTGGCAGCAGGTCTTTGCTTGTAAGCACAGTACCAGCCATAGGGCAAACACAATGAACAGATGTGTTGAGAGAAATGGTACCTACGGTATACAAATCTCTTATGGGATGATTGATTATCTGTAGCTGTTGATGTGTTAACAAATTTTCAATTCTAGTTTATTAAGTTGAATTGTTAACATTGGAAGAGAATAACGATTTTCACCTCCCTTCACCTCTACAGACCCCACATCCACACACTTCATTTAAATTCCAGTACTACTGTAATTAAAATAAAGCTTGGTGCTTGAATTTATGAGAAAAAATAGCAAAGGCATGGGTGCACATTTCCCAGCCAACTAGGTACAGACCACTCACCACTGCTTGGGTGCTTACTGAAATCATGAGGACCACAACAGTGATTCTCAGAATTATGGAACTACAAGTATGAATGTGGAGGATGCACACTAAGTCTAACCCTACAGTATCCTTCCCCCTCCCCCCAGGTACTGTAATACTGGGGGTAATCTATTTAATTAACAGGGGTGTGAGCAGTATGGCTCCCAATGTCAGAATTTGCTCTTTCTTTGTTGAACTTGAAGTTTAATTTTCAGGTGTCTGCACTTGTAGTATCAGGTTTTATATTTCAGACAGGGAGACCCAC